>NC_085987.1:26330540-26640045 GCF_910591565.1 Cydia splendana
GGTTCCTCCGAGCCCTTTTTCTGTTTGATTGAATCCTGTATATGATGTTAGATTAGGACTCTTTAGATAATAATTGTGTTTGTGTTTTTTGAAGCATATACAGGGTGATTCATGAGATTTAGACAGCTGCTTTACATCTATATTATCTGAATTATTATTGCGTCGGCTAAATATTAAAAACCGAAAAATATCAAGATGAATAAGCCATGTGAAGCAACGATTCTGCGGATGATAGAACCGTACGAAAATCTTATATATAATGAAGAAGAATGTAGCATTCACTGTATTTCTTGCTCAGTGGATTTAAAGCAGTTGAAAAAATATAATGTCGAAAAACACGTTAACTGTAAACAACACCAAATTAACTGTGGAAACCAAAATGGCACCTTTGCCTATGATTTATGCGTTTTCCTTATAGCATGTAACATCCCATGGAAAAGAGTTAACCATCCAGAATTTAAAAAGTTCTTTGGAAAATACTTAGATAAAGGCATAAAACTTCCCGAAGAAAGTGTTTTGAGAAAATACTATCTTACCAGAATATACAATGCGACCGTCAAGCAAATACGAAATATATTTTTCGATTCCAATTTATGGCTTGCGGTGGATGAGACTCTTGATAATTTCGGTAATTGCGTAGTAAATGTAATTATAAAATCACTTGATGATGCTTTACAAAGGCCATATTTGTTAGCGTGTAAAGTCGTTAGTACTGTAAACGCGAACTCAATTGCAGCGGTGGTTGACGAAAGCTTGAATTTTTTGTGGGAGGATAATTTTACAGATAATATGAACAAGTTTTTAATATTCTGTTCGGATAGCGCAGCGTACATGCTTGCTGCCGGCAAGATTTTGAAGAAAAAGTACACTAAAGTACGCCACGTAACTTGTTTCGCTCATGGACTACACAGAGTCGCGGAGCAGATAAGATCTGAACATAAATTGGTCAATTCTTTAATATCTAATGTCTAGAAGATTTTTTTAAAATCACCACTCCGCGTCCGATTTTTCAGGGACCATGCGCAGAATGTGCCTTTACCGCCGGAACCCATTATCACTCGTTGGGGCACCTGGTTAAATGCAAGTTTTTACTACGATAGATATTTTGACGTGATTAAAAATGTTGTGATGCAATTGAACAGTAAAAAGCTATTGCCATTAGAAAAGCCCAGAAGTTGTTTGAAAATGAACATTTAAAAAACGAGTTAAGCTTTATAAAAAATTGTTACGAAATTATACCTGAATCGATAGAAAAATTAGAATGCACTAAAATTCCGATAGAAGAAAGTTTTCTGGTAATAGATATAGTTAGGAGTATTTTTAGCCTCCAAGGAAGTGAAACCGTGCGAAATAAACTCGAATTGGTTCTAGATAGAAACCCAGATGCTGACGAATTAAAGGCTCCGTCAGACATGAGCGTTTTCAAAGCGCGGCGTGAGCGGGGCGCGATGCGAGCGTGACGCGAGCGCGTCGCGCGCGCGATCTGCGCTTGGACGCAGCGGCCCGCCGGCGCGCCACGCGCGCGACCCGCTTTGATCACGCCCGCGCAGTCACACACAACACAGCGCGTGTTGCGAGCGGTCACTCGATTACTGAACGTTGGACGTTGGAAAGCATGATCATGGACGTTGAATAGTATCACGAGCGTTTTGTAGCCTGCAAGCAGTATATTGCGACAATACCGCCGACTACATTACTGCAGCAAATGTCAAATACGATGATGACCAAATTTTTGATATTTGCCTCAGTAATTCAGTCGGCAGTAGTGCATGCTGTAATACTGCTGCAGTATAGCTGCCGACTGCATTACTGCCAAAAATGACAAAGTTGAGGTATTTTTAACCACCTTCAAAAAAAAGGTTCTCAGTTTGACCCGTATGTATGTTTGTTCGCGATTATCTCGCGTTTGGCTGAACCGACTTTGATGAGGTTTTCAGAAAAGTGTTTGTTACATTCAGGAGAAGGTTTTAGTATACATAAATCTGAGCAAATGCTGAACCCTGGCTCTACCTAGTGGAAGTCAGGTTTCGTGCAACATAGGCCCACGCTATTTTGGTCATCCGTCACATCTTGATGAGCACTTGGGAGAGCAGTACCTGAAATAGAGCTGATGCTGAACCCTGGCTGTACCTAATGGAACTCAGGTTTGGTGCAACATAGGCCCACGCTATTTTGGTTATCCGTCACATCTTGACGAGCACTTGGGAGAGCAGTACCCAAGATAGAGCTGATGCTGAACCCTGGCTGTACCTAGTGGAACTCAGGTTTGGTGCAACATAGGCCCACGCTATTTTGGTCATCCGTCACATCTTGACGAGCACTTGTGAGAGCAGTACCCAAGATAGAGCTGATGCTGAACCCTGGCTGTACCTAGTGGAACTCAGGTTTGGTGCAACATAGGCCCACGCTATTTTGGTCATCCGTCACATCTTGATGAGCACTTGGGAGAGCAGTACCTGAAATAGAGCTGATGCTGAACCCTGGCTGTACCTAATGGAACTCAGGTTTGGTGCAACATAGACCCACGCTATTTTGGTTATCCGTCACATCTTGATGAGCACTTGGGAGAGCAGTACCCAAGACAGAGCTGATGCTGTACCCTGACTGTACCTAGTGGAACTCAGTTTTGGTGCAACATAGGCCCACGCTATTTTGGTCATCCGTCACATCTTGATGAGCACTTGGGAGAGCAGTTCCTTTAGGTACAGCCAGGGTTCAGCATCAGCTCTATTTCAGGTACTGCTCTCCCAAGTGCTCATCAAGATGTGACGGATGACCAAAATAGCGTGAGCCTGTGTTGCACCAAACCTGAGTTCCACTAGGTACAGAACTACAGACAGGGTACAGCATCAGCTCTATCTAGGGTACTGCTCTCCCAAGTGCTCGTCAAGATGTGACGGATGACCAAAATAGCGTGGGCCTATGTTGCACCAAACCTGAGTTCCACTAGGTACAGTCAGGGTACAGCATCAGCTCTATCTTGGGTACTGCTCTCCCAAGTGCTCATCAAGATGTGACGGATAACCAAAATAGCGTGAGCCTGTGTTGCACCAAACCTGAGTTCCACTAGGTACAGAACTACAGACAGGGTACAGCATCAGCTCTATCTAGGGTACTGCTCTCCCAAGTGCTCGTCAAGATGTGACGGATGACCAAAATAGCGTGGGCCTATGTTGCACTGAACCTGAGTTCCACTAGGTACAGCCAGGGTTCAGCATCAGCTCTATCTTGGGTACTGCTCTCCCAAGTGCTCATCAAGATGTGACGGATGACCAAAATAGCGTGAGCCTATGTTGCACCAAACCTGAGTTCCACTAGGTACAGTCAGGGTACAGCACCAGCTCTATCTTGGGTACTGCTCTCCCAAGTGCTCGTCAAGATGTGACGGATGACCAAAATAGCGTGGGCCTATGTTGCACCAAACCTGAGTTCCACTAGGTACAGCCAGGGTTCAGCATCAGCTCTATCTTGGGTACTGCTCTCCCAAGTGCTCATCAAGATGTGACGGATGACCAAAATAGCGTGAGCCTATGTTGCACCAAACCTGAGTTCCACTAGGTACAGTCAGGGTACAGCATCAGCTCTATCTTGGGTACTGCTCTCCCAAGTGCTCGTCAAGATGTGACGGATGACCAAAATAGCGTGGGCCTATGTTGCACCAAACCTGAGTTCCACTAGGTACAGCCAGGGTTCAGCATCAGCTCTATCTTGGGTACTGCTCTCCCAAGTGCTCATCAAGATGTGACGGATAACCAAAATAGCGTGGGCCTATGTTGCACCAAACCTGAGTTCCATTAGGTACAGCCAGGGTTCAGCATTAGCTCTATTTCAGGTACTGCTCTCCCAAGTGCTCATCAAGATGTGACGGATAACCAAAATAGCGTGGGCCTATGTTGTACCAAACCTGACTTCCACTAGGTAGAGCCAGGGTGCAGCATTTGCTCAGATTTATGTATACTAAAACCTTCTCCAGGATGTAACAAACACTTTTTTGAAAACCGCATCAAAATCGGTTCAGCCAAACGCGAGATAATCGCGAAATACATACATACGGGTCAAACTGAGAACCTTTTTTTTTGAAGGCGGTTAAAAATGTTTTTTTTTCTTCTATAAAATGACCTGTTTGATATTTCCTGTAGTAATACAGTAAACTACGTATGAAGGTGTTCGATTAGATTAAAAAAACTATTTTATTAGGCAATAATTGCTTCTTTAGAAAGATAGGTGCGGGCGGGTTGTGAGCGCGGCGCTGTCGGGCCGCGAGCGTGATGTTGGCGCGACGCGCGCGTTCCGCCGGCGTCCGCAGAGCGCGATGCGGGCGGGACGCGAGCGGCCCGCCAGCGCCGCGCGCGCCGCTATCATCGCGCCCCGCTCACGCCACGCTCGCAAAACGCCTATGTCTGACGGAGCCTTAAGGAATATGATTACAATGGAAAATTATAAACAAGTCCTTAAACATGCAACCATGACATCGGTAGATGTAGAGCGATCGTTTTCCACTCATAAATGGATCTTCAATAAATTAAGAAACCGATTCACTCCGAAAAACCAGGAACATGTGGCCATAGTCCAGTCATTTTATAACATGGATACGCACTTAAGTGTAGATTGTGAGGAGGACCTCGAACACATAATTCCAGTCCTCAATTGTAATTGAATGGTCTTGAAAATAATATATCGTTTGGCAGGTATAACTTCTTAGTCTAGTATTTAGTACCTAATGATAATGTTTTGATAAGAAAACATATTATTATGTATTATAGATATTAACAACATATTACATTATATTTGTATGCTCGTAAGATAATTTCTATAAGTTCCTAAAAATTATTATGCAAAATTAATCATTTATTCGTTATTTATTTAATCATAAGAATACTTAGGCGACTCCATACCTTTTGTGTGAAATTTGCCACCGATACTCCGCCCTCTACTGATAATTGATCAATCACCGTTGTATTTAGGTGAAACAGCCAGATTTTTTCCTATTTTTTAACTTTTTGGTGAGGGCAAATTTAATCCTCTACAATCATGGTCACCCTACAAGACCTAATTAATAAGCATAAAACCTCTTTAATTTTTGATTACGAAGAAAATAAACTGTCAAACTTGAGTGAGATACGAGTTTTCAAAAGTAACCAGACCGCGATGACAGTGGTGACATTCAATTTGACACAGAATATCGGTAGTTTAGTATTCTAATTTTAGGGTGACCACGCATGTCGTAAATAAATTAATAACTTTTTTTTTCAACACGACTAGAAAATTAACGTTAACCTCACTAATACTGATACGAAAGTGTTGCTTATAATCTACGAAATGCGCAGTATTAGTCCTGCTCACGTCTCCTGAATCACCCTGTATACTCCACAACAAAATACACTAACTTGATAATTTGAAAAGGCCCTGGCTTGTACAAGTAGTATTTATGTTTAATTTTATCTTTGATATTTTAATATATTTTTGTGTGTAGGGCAGGCACAGTGATATAAAATTGAAATAAGATCTTTGTTGAGCAAGTGTGATGAAAGTTATTTTTATATGCCTTGGCAATCTTTATCTATCTTCAGCTCCAATTAGTATTTTTAGTTAAAGATACTAGAATATTCTATTCATGAAATCAAACATTAGTAGTAATAGACTAATAGTCGCTCTTAAGTAATGTAGGTACAAAGGTGGACTAATCCCTATAAATGGACTCTTCAAGCTAAAAAGTTCACTACATAGTAACTTCAATATTACCTTATTACTTATTATGTACGGTAACAGTAAAGTTTGTCTTTTTAACCCTGCACATAAAGTTGCTATCTAAATATATTTTACTTTGGGCAGAATCTGCCTAAAGAAAGCTGGATTGTACATTTTACGAATGTGATTTTTTTCATTGTTTTAAGATGCTGAAAGCATAATATATCAAATTGGAGATTTAATTGACATGAAGGATCGAGAACAAGGTGCCTGGTTTGAAGGTAAAATAGTGAGGATAGTACACGATCCTGATGCGGCCGTTCTAGCGCCAGCCATTAGCAACACTAGCATCACTACAGCAAGTGCAGGGGAGGAAAGTGATTCAGAGAACAAGCCTCCAAGCGATTCAGAAAACAAGCCACCAAGTGAGACTGCTAATAGTAACTCTGCAAAACCAAAAAAGAAAGGTATTGCTGATTATTTCACAAAAACGCCAAAGAAGAAAGCTATTGAGAAAGTAGCGAAGCCTAAGAGTCCAAAGGATGAACCCACCAGCAGGCACTTGTTGTACAAAGTGCAGCTGGATGATGAGTAAGTATCAAAAAGTACCCCCTGTCCATTACATGTCTTTCAAAATGACTTAAGCAGATGATTCTAATGAGCCCAAACTTGTTGGCAGTAAAGTAGTGTGTTACTGTGATTGGTGAACCAGGGTACAAGTTCCATCCGACTTCCCATGAGACTTATACCTCTTTCACCTGAGCTACAGAAATAATACATTTAAATTGGACAGCATTCAATTATTCATATTTAAAATTCGGAAATTTATTCTACAAGTAGGACATGTTAACTCTGTTATGAAAACAAAAATGTTAATTATAATTTTATTAATAAATTTATCTTTCTATTACAGTGATTCTGACACATTCCACTATTGTAAATTGAAGGAGATAAGACCAAGAGCGAGAACGGCCATAGAAATTAAAGATCTGAAAGTAGGACAAACAGTTATGATTAATCATAACCCAGAGAGCCCATTAGAAAAAGGATATTGGTATGTTATTGATTTTATAAATAACTATGGTGCAATTTTTTTTATCAATGTAGTTGTTTTTTCTTTTTAAATTCAATATTAAATGTATTTTAAGTGACAAAGGCAACTGGTTTGTAGGTATGACTTTAAAGTAGAAGAAATAAAAAAACTGCGTCTTACTCATGAGCTCATAGGCACACTGTACCTGGGCCCCGAGGCAGTACCGCAGAATGATACTAGAGCTCGCGTGCACGACAAAATCTTCGCCATCGAAGACATTGTGCCCCTCGCCGAGAGAACTGAGCAGTACAAACAGATGATGATAACTCAACCTGACAAACGTAAGTAATATTATTAAATTACTGCGAATGTCTAAGTGTGACTTGATTCGACCCAGTGTATTTTAGTCACATTATATGTTAATGTCTTCCTTAGTTTACATAATAACTAAATTTTCAGGTTCAATGCCTCTGAACTGCTTGACGTGCCGCGATAATGAAAATGCGCGTTGTAAGGATTGCGGATGTTACCTGTGTTCAGGAAAAGAATTTCCTGATAAAGTAAGTTTTTATACTAAATATTTATGAAGCAAGTCTTGGGCTCAAATCGTGATGCCAGCAAAACTTTGTGCGATGATCATGAATCATGGATAATTCTTTATATGTATTGATTTATTTGTATACAGTGGTGGGGCGTCCACAGACGCTCACCTGTCAGAGCTGTGCCGCGGTGACGTCATACTCGTACAGACACAATCAGTGTGGTGATATTGTGTTGGTTTCCGCATTGCAGATAGTGCTGTGCGACGAGTGCAACAAGGGATTCCACATGATCTGCCTGGAGCCGCCGCTGACGGAGCTGCCGGAGGACGACTGGTACTGCCCGGGCTGCAAGCGCGACGCCAGCGCGGTGGTGGCGCCCGGCGCCAGCAAGCAGCGCAAGAAGGCGCCCGCCTCCACCACCACCAGGGACTGGGGCCGCGGCATGGCGTGTGTCGGTAGGACACCAGTTTTTTTACTCCTATGACATGCATTTGAATAACTCGAAAGCAAGACAATTTCAAAAACTACAAATATCGACTAAACTAGAAGCACTTGTAGCAAGCAAGATGTCTTGATAAGCATTGCAGTAGCCTAAGTGTTGCTCAAGTATAAATTACTTCTGATTTAGTATATAGTATCGATTTTTTTATTTATTTAAACTTTATTGCACAATAGAAATAAGTACAAATGGCGGACTTAATGCCGACCGCTGCCTTAAGGCATTCTCTACAAGTCAACCATAGGGTGAAACATAGATTCTCGAATGTGGGTTTTCAAAATTACCTCAGTTTGAAGTTCACCCAAGGCACCTTACCGCTGCTCTCCCGTGTATTTTATAAACCTTCCCAGGCGCCTTCTAGAATCTAGACTATTTAGAGTGTAGATAGTCTAGTCTAGATTAATATCTGAATGGCCCATCAACGTAAATATTGCACTACAACTACTAATGGTGTCTCATACTGTAATGGCGAATGTCTTTATTCATTCAAACAAGAACCCTGCCCTGCATTTTAGTGTCAGACTCTGGAAGAACTAATGGAAAAAACCCACTGGTTCTGCCAGTACAAATAACAGTAAAACTGGTAGTTAGGCTGAATATAGGTACCAGCGTTAAATAACCAATTAAATTTTGATCCTGCACTGTTTTTAATGAACTACACCAGTAATGGTTGTTTCGTTTTAGGAAAGACTAAGACTTGCTCCATGCCTGCTAATCACTTTGGACCCATTCCCGGTATTGAAGTCGGCATGTGCTGGCGGTTCCGGATACAGGTATGTCACACTCGATTGTGGTTACGCATCAAAACATTACTTAGTGGTGAGGTGGCCATGGAACTTGTATATTTTTAAACCATTATTTGTGTTGAGGATAATCAAATGGTTTAAAACCATGTGTATTACAAACTATCTGATGAACACCAACGATATTAAATATACTTTTTTTTCGCAAAACATTTTTTTTTTTTACAAGCAGAAACGTCTGCGAACGATGCTATTAAGCTTAGAATAAATTTAAAAGTGGAAAGATTACCGTCTTGAGCGAGACTTGAACTCACGACCCCTGGATCGATACTCCAGTGCCCTGCCATCTGAGCCACCAAGACCTCATCCATAGCCAGCAAATCTTTCCACCATATTATAGGTCAAGGGGACCCTTAGCGACATCTACCGCAAGAGTGTTACACTTCTTAAACGGCTACCGTAGTTCCAAGTCATATTGGAAATTCACCAGTTACGATGTGCTACCCATACTAATTTTAATTTTTAACAAGCAGAAACGTCTGCGAACGATGCAATTAAGCTTAGAATAAATTTAAAAGTGGATTTTTTTTTCTCATTAAGACTTTCAGTAAACATTTAAGAAAGTTGTATAAATAACAAAAAGCGAACAATAAAGACGTATACCTGCCCCTATTAAGGTGCATTAGGCTCAGATAACGGAATTTTTGAAAAGTCGTAGCGTTTTTTCTTTATCACAATAAGGCTGTCAAAGAATTAATTAGCAATCTTGAGGCCTTTCTCTAGGGACTACAGCGATTCAAATCCTAAGTTTTTGACTTTCGCTCGATAGGAAAAAATCACGATCATAGGTCTAAAAAGCACCACAGACAACTAATACTCACCGAGACAATTCTAAAAACCCCAAAGCACAATTAGGTTGCGTTGTTTTATCACAGCGTTCCTATGGCTACCTTCTGTCTTCATCATTAGATCAGCTCGATAGTACCATAATATTGTATTGTCATCATAGGTAAATTGCGAGTTACTAGAATGCTTGTAAAATAAGCAATATTATGCTTGAGGGAACTCGGCGATTACTTTTTTTATTTATTAAAAATATATATATATATATGATACTCATCCGCGGTCCCAAGCACGCACATCCATTTCGCTCACGCTTACGCTCGGCGAGAGAGAGAGAAGAACACGAACTTCCAGTACATTCGTTACAACATTACATGCGGTGATTGTAATCTGGTTTCAGCTGTCGGAGTCGGGCGTGCACCGGCCGCCCGTGTCGGGCATCCACGGCCGCGACGAGGAGGGCGCCTACAGCATCGTGCTCTCAGGTACCGATTCTACCAAACTCCCATACTATGTCTCTGCCATACAAAGCAACAACAACAACTCACACTAACGTGCCTGTGTTCTCACATTTTAGAATAATTCTTGCCATCTAGTAGTTACAAACAAAATATTACTAATATATTTTAGCCAACGTTAAAGTAAATAATAAATAAATAAATAAATATTATAGGACATTAAGCTAGACATTGGTAGATAGTCAGACAACGATATATATAATACTGTATACATAGAACATATCAATTACTCAGCAACAAATATCGGGTGTTGACAGCCCCTTAACATAAAGCCTGGTCCATCTTCACAAATGATCAAACAGCGTCTGATTCACACGCCAGGTTTTGGAAAGAGGCCTTGTCGTGGGTTTAGTGATCTGTCGCGGTAATATCTCTTTTACTCATCACAATCTGCAGCGAGCTATCCTGTTGCAATTCACGCAGTCCTTGATGGTTGCTAATAATACTACGAACAATGAACCTGTCTAATTGCTTTTTTTATAGTCTATACTGCACGACGAGGTACCTAAGAGCAGTATAACTATGCAAATCGACTTAAAATGACAAGAGACGTGTGTGATTGTGCAGGCGGGTACGAGGACGACGTGGACCACGGCGACGAGTTCACGTACACGGGCAGCGGCGGCCGCGACCTGTCCGGCAACAAGCGCACCGCCGGCCAGTCCTGCGACCAAACCCTCACGCGCGAGAACAAGTTAGCCATTTACACTTTCACAACACGAGCGTTCAGTTTGCGTTGGAGGCGGTTTGACGCCCTATTTGCTCAGCATTTACTGCAAAAACTGCCTCGCTTTATCACACTCACACATATTTCCGTCCACTGAAAACCACAAAGACGTTTTCAATTCGTAACATTTTGTTTTTTAGTTTAATGTATGTTCTGTTAATTATTCTCTTGTTTGAGTTTCCATAGTCTGGCTAACAAGTTTTGTCAGTAATTTAAAAGTATGATTTTCTTATGCTCCACTGACAAAAGACTCTGGCCAAACTATACCTATTACATATCATCAAGTAGGCATCTGATGACGGGATGCTGCAGAAATACAGAGTGTTTTTCCGTATTGTGCAGAGCGCTGGCACGCAACTGCGCGGTGGCAAAAGTATCAGAGGAGGGCGGCGACGCGGGCGACGCGTGGCGCGCCGGCAAGCCCGTGCGCGTCGTGCGCTCTTACAAGATGCTCAAGCACTTCCCCAAGTTCGCACCCAAGGAGGGCATCAGGTAGGCCTCAATTGCTTCCATGACAGGAGGAGTTCCAGGGACTTGTACAGAGGGGAGAAAATTAAACATTTTCAAAATAAACTGTGAAACGGTCGGTTCATGGACATCAATGCGGTTTAGGCAATTTTTACAAAGTCCCACCACGCCTTACAAGCAAAGACTGTCGATTTCATACATATTATGTAATAATTCAATATGTACGTCATATAAACACTTCTGCTAGGACTGCACTATTGTGTTTTAGATACGATGGCATCTACAAGGTTGTGAAGTACTACCCGGAGCGAGGACTGGCCGGGTTCCGCGTGTGGAAGTACCTGCTGCGCCGCGACGACCCCGAGCCCGCGCCCTGGGCGCCCGGCGCCAAGAAGTACCCGGCCATCGTTAGTACACTGCACTATTCCTACTAACTGACAACCACTTTTCACTTTCCACTATAGCTTGTATTCATACAAATGTCCCTCAACTATCGAAGCAAAAATACCATAATTCATTCACCTAAGGCTGAAGATCATCTCAATAAATTAACCGACTGTTTGTACACCAAGCTGCAACAGTGCATGGCCAGGTTATGAATGAATTCCAATCATAATATGTCCTAGTAATTTTGCAACTTGCTGTACTATACATCTCGTAACGCTCGCTATAAAAGAGCAACATGTTTGTTTAACCCTTTTAACTCTACGTCTGTTATGTACAACGAATCATCATTAACCTTATCGGAATGTACGAAGGCCAATATTACATACACTAACAGCGCGTTTATGGACGTCTGGCGGTCAAAGGTTTAATTCGTAAGCAAAATAACATAAATGTAACTCTTGTGATGCTCTTCTGTCTTTGTCGACATTAAAAAGAAACTATATTTATAAAAATAAAAGACAATGTTAACCTTAACTAATACATTTACATTTTAATTCTAGTACCCCGAGGGCTACTTAGAGGCTGAAGCATTGAAGCTGGCACTGAAAGCAAAAAATGCTAAGAATGCCAAAGCGCAAAGAGCAGGGAAGAAACGTGCCATCCGCGAGATGTCTAGCTCCTCCGAGGAGGACGAGGCGCCTCCGAAGCGACGCAAGAATAATACTCCGGCTCAAAAGAAAAAGAGCCCAGTTCAAAAGAACAAAAGTAAATAATTGACGCCACTATACCTACTCGTATATTCTTAAGTACAATAGATGATATTATATAAACTGAAATATGTATCATACACTAAAGAAAAAGTGATCAAGTCCACAACAAGTGGTCAAGTCGGTGGACTTGGTCACTTTTTCTTTAGAGTATGTCAATTTCCGTTTATAATTTATATATTTTAGTAGTGTGACTACTTAAAAAAAAAAACAAATTAAAAAATATTTCATAAATAAATTTGAGTTGTTCCTATAGTTCGTTTTTTTAGCATTAAAAAGAACTTGAAAGAAGGTAAGCGATCTTGACATGTCTTTTAATTGAAAAACGGTTTTTAAAAATCATTAACTATTAGTTATGAAAGCAGAAGAATATAAATGATCGTAATAGATTCATATTTGTTACATATTTGCCGTAAGTTATTTTTAAAATATGTTGCTCAATTAAAAGACACATCAAGTTTGTTTACCTTATTTCTAATGCTAAAAAAAACGAACTATAGTTGGGAATGATATTTTATAAAGTCCTTTAGATTTTGTACTAACGTTTTTTTTTCTACAACATTAATAACTTCCATCTCTGTGTAATCTTAAATATTGCTGGTTTAAGACTCCCTTCGTTTACTTTTAATTTAGCGATCGCGATTATTCGCAGCTCTCTATATTTCTCAATACATTTCATTGTTGGTATTCCTTATTTAGATTAGAGCGTAATAAATCTTCCCTTTTATTTCAGTATTAAAATTCACATCTCCGACGAAAAAAGCGGTCGCGAGTGAAGCGAGTCCGCCAGTGAAGACCGAGAGAGGGTTGAGCGACGAGGAGCGGCAGGTGATCGCGGCCGACGAGGTCAACGCCAAGCTGTGGAGCGAGTGCCTGATGGTGGCCGAGACGCGCGGGAAAAAGGCGCGTACCTTGCATACATACATGCCCCGTACCGTTTACACAAGCTTTTGACTATTGACAATGTTTTGTGTGGCAGTTACTGTAATCCCTTCAATATATTTAATGTATCCGTGGTACAACTAAATAAGAACGAATGCGCCCCATTGTAACATTGTCGATAACACATAGCTATAGCCAAGTTTGAATCACTGCCAGGATTTATTACTTTCGTCCGTATTGCACCTAAACACATTGTACGAACATAGCGCAAAGTGAGAGTATTCTTAAAATAAGCGAGAGTGCTCATATGCAACCCTATATTCGGCGGCTCATATTTGTTGGCATTCCCGTTATAACCGTGTATAAGCTACATATCTGCCAAATGTATGTTTTCTGCCGAATTAGAGCTATATTTTAAGCTAAGAATCCCACTTTGTAATTATTAAATCAGCACTAACCTCTGCAGGTTTTTTTTGTGGATCAAATGACTATATCGTCGGGTGACAAGCAAAAGTCACTAACTAACATCATTGAAATTATTGGACAATAAACCGTGTTACAAGTGTAAAAAAGTGCATTGTTACTTACATTTTTTGATAGTACTTAGTGAGTTTTGCTTGTCACCCGACGATATGGGACCTGCCTTAAAGCAATAAAAAAGTCACTAATGATAGTCAAAGTCAAACAATCGCACTTTACTGACGAAGCTCCTAACAAAATGGCAATACATCGTGACGTCACCATGTCATAGAAGCCGTTTCGATGTATAGAAAATAAGGAAATTGCGATTTTGGCGGTGAAATCTTGCGTTTATGTATACAGGGTGATCAATCCAAATGGGTCAGTATGGAGAAGTCGGAAACTATGAGAGATAGCGAAATCTGTTCTTAGGAACCATGGCTTCGATTTTAGATTTAATAATAATGGCATTCAATTTTTTTTTTAATCTATCATACATAACCGGGATTCGAATCTGGTCAATATTCTTGTTGTTTGTTTGTATGGCAACTTTTAAACGGTGCGTGATAGGTGGGGGATGCTCGACCAAATATCATAGAGGGCCCCGAGACAAAACAAACTACATAAAAAAAAATTCAAAATGGCCGACTTTTTTTTAATTTTTTCAAGTTGGTCCGAGCGCGCTGAGATTTGGCATGCGGCGAGCCTGGGGGCCCAAGAATACCATGTCAAAAAAAAAATTTGGAAAAATCCAAAATGGCGGCGGACATGGGCAAAGTCAAATTTCCGAGCCCGAAGGGCGAGCTTCAGGCCGGGAGGCCGAAGGCCGACCCCGGCGGAGGGCCGAAGGCCCGGAGCCTCCACCCCGACTCCCAAAACGCGAGGCCGAGGCCGAGTAAACGAAGGCCGAGCTCCGCGTAGGGCCGAAGGCCCGAAGCGTCACACGAAAGGGGGAAGTTGGAGCTTAAACACGACCCAACACTTTTCCTATTGGGAGTCGCGTTTTGGGAGTCGGGGTGGAGGCTCCGGGCCTTCGGCCCTCCGCCGGGGTCGGTCTTCGGCCTCCCGGCCTGAAACTCGCCCTTCGGGCTCGCTTAACCTACTTGGAAATTTGACTTTGCCCGTGTCCGCCACCATTTTGGATTTTCCCAAATTTTTTTTTGACATGGTAATCTTGGCCCCCCAGGCTCGCCGCATGCCAAATCTCAGCGCGCTCGGACCAACTTGAAAAAATTAAAAAAAAAGTCGGCCATTTTGAATTTTTTTTAATGTAGTTTGTTTTGTCTCGGGGCCCTCTATGATACTTGGTCGAGCACCCCCCACCTATCACGCACCGTTTAAAAGTTGCCATACAAATAAACAACAAGAATATTGACCAGGTTCGAACCCCGGTTATGTATGATAGATTAAAAAAAAAATTGAATGCCATTATTATTCAATCTAAAATCGAAGCCATGGTTCCTAAGAACAGATTTCGCTATCTCTTATAGTTTCTGACTTCTCCATACTGACCCATTTGGATTGATCACCCTGTATAGTAGCCGTAATATTTTTTTAAGGGTTCCGTACCCAAAGGGTAAAACGGGACCCTATTACTAAGACTTCGCTGTCCGTCCGTCCGTCCGTCCGTCCGTCCGTCCGTCCGTCCGTCCGTCCGTCCGTCCGTCTGTCACCAGGCTGTATCTCACGAACCGTGATAGCTAGACAACAAATACTAAAAACAGAATAAAATAAAGATTTAAATGGGGCTCCCATACAACAAACGTGATTTTTGACCAAAGTTAAGCAACGTCGGGAGTGGTCAGTATTTGGATGGGTGACCGTTTTTTTTTGCCATTTTTTTTTTTTTTCGCATTATGGTACGGAACCCTTTGTGCGCGAGTCCGACTCGCACTTGCCCGGTTTTTACGAGATTTAAGGAATCGAATGATACCTACCTTTCGTTTTTCCTTTTTGGATGTTTATTGTGTTTATAAAATAAACTTAAAATGATAAACTTTGAGGTCTTATGGTGGTAAATTGCTCTTTTTCTATCTATTTAGTTCCAAAATTCAACATGTGTCAACAACCCTATAGAGTTAGACCAAGAAAAGTCTGCAGCGATTTTGATAGCCCACGCAATGCAAGTGTTGCAAACATAGATTAATACGAGTATACTTAAAGATTACGTCTAAGCGAGCTGTCACTGTAACCACTTTTGTTTAGTGTACGATTAACAATGTAACTCCATCTTGCTGTAGCCATGTCGATAAAGTCATATCGATAAACTATCGACATTTCTTGCAATTTTAATTTTACTTCAAAGGTTTAACGATACCTAAAATGAACAAAAACGCTTTTATTCTTTATTGTGGTTATCAGATCACAATTTTATCGTCACGCCCCAGTAGGGAACGAAGGGAAAGTTCAGATATTTAATTAAAATACATAAATACCTACTAAAATATGTGTCCCGCAATAATTGAATTATTTTATTATATTCTAATATATTCATTGTCCATTAGCATTTCAATTATGTTTATGTTTAACGAAGATATTGAAGCTTCAATTAATAGCTATTTCGTTCCGCTGTGTAGCGTTTATCGATATACAGTAGAACCCGCTTAAGACGATTCTGAGGGGACCTAGCAAAAACAGCGTCTTAAACGGGAAATCGTATTAAACGTGAAAAAATAACTAGTATTATTTCATGTACAAACACCGCAGCGGCGATAATGAGCGAATGATATCTAAATGTCGGTAGGTATAAGTTCACACGCGGTTATTAATCTAGGAACACTAACGATAGGCTCAACTAGAAAGTCGTGGAGTACCTAACTAATTGCAAATAAAAATCTGGGAGCGATAACTCCGACTCCGTGGTCCATATTCCATTACAGTCAAGCAGATGGCATAGCGTTCTCACGCCGATAAGGACCCGACAAAAAAGATATTAGACAAAACAAAAAACCTAAGGGTAGGTAATAAACACATTAAAAAATGTTGGCTAACGGCGTATTGCATAATAATACGACCGTACGACGGTTATGTCAATAACACAAACGTGCAGATGGTGCGTAACGGGAATTTTAGATGGCGTATTAAGCGGGACGCGAGTCGTATTAACCGTGAAGAAATGTATGAAAACAGGCCTAAAGTTGCAGGGACCAGCGTAAAATGGCGTATTATGCGGGAAATCGTATTAAACGTGATCGTATTAAGCGGGTTCTACTGTATAACATGATTAAAATCGACTTTTCACATCCCTAAAAGAGCACACATACACGTTTTACGCACACAGCCTGGATGCACCAAAAAAGGCAACACTTTGATTTGAAGTTCATCTTGTCAACAGTATGGTTGTCCTTTTTTGACAAATGGCATTTTTAAAAGAGCGAGGAGAGAAAAGTGATACTAGTTGCTGCGCCGTCAAAGTGAACAGACAACGTTGGGGCCTTGGTTGCAAAAATAACACTTGCACTGCGTGGGCTATCAAAATCGCTGCAAACTTTTCTTGGTTTAACTCTAGAATGTTAATGTCCATACGTAGCCGTTTCGCATAGAGTACAGTGATAAGAAGTGGTGTGTTGTGTAACAGGAGTTCGTGGAGTACGTGAGTCAGATGTTCCTGTGCATCATCTGCCAGGAGGTGGCCGCCGCCGTCGTCACCACGCCCTGCCTGCATAACTTCTGCGGGGTCAGTAACACACACTCGCCGTTGTGTATATTCTAATTCATTGTTTGATACATTGAAGGAGAAACTACATAATTATATTAATTACTAAAATATTTCGAAGTATTTTTTGTCTATTCTTAGAAAACTCTGAAAAAGAGTGAAATCTGAAACAAATGAAATTGTGTGTAGTTTGATAGGTTATAATTATTATCAGCTTTCATTACATATCATTGTTAAAGCATAATTGTTCTCCTTCGTATTTTCTCGGAAACGGTCGTATTTGTCATGCTACTTCAGTCAACCTCAGTACTTTTTTGTACCGAGACTGACTGAAATAGCAAGACACGCTCTTACTACATCTGTAAATTTAAAAAGTTATTGAGTGGAGAAGCCTAACATGTGATGTGATTTCGTTTCTTTTCTCGCCAGTGTGGATACACGGCAGTACCAAGCTTAGTTCGGTTCCGATTACAGGAGTCAAATTGTTTTTTTTTCAGGCATGTCTGAAGTTAGCTTTCAAGTCGACGGGAGCGCGCAGTTGCCCGTGCTGCCGCGCGGAGCTGGGCGCGGAGCCGCCGCACAACGCGCAGCTCACGGCCGCGCTGCGCGCCGTCATGCCCGGCTACGACGCCGGAAGGAACTAGCCAGCACCGCCTGCCTACAGGCGACGACTGCCTACCAGGTACACGGACATTTTGCGGAGACCTAACCGATCTCGATTTTAATTACCAGCGATGATTGTTTTACTTATTATTTTATTTTTTAATGTTTATTTTAACTGTTACCGAAAACACAGGACGTAAATTATTACTTAACCTTTATTAAAAAATAACTTGTTCTAATACACTTTATTGGAACATGGTTTTCACAAGTTGATTTATCGGGGACTTCACTCAGCATCAGATAATGCAGAATATTGGGCAACATTATATTTTAATGTGCAAAGCAAATTAAATTTATAACTATTTTTTAATGCTTAACTCGAATCACATGAGACTGATACCAGAATCCATAGTACAAATTTCAATCAAAATGTAACAAATCATAAAACTTACGTACCTACTACGATGTTGGGCGACTAAATTAAACAAATTGAAATGTTCAAAAAAATTATGCACATTCTCAGCAAACATTATAATTAATATCGAATCAACGCCGCACATCGACTACAATAATTAGAGTTGATTATCTCAATTTGTATTAATCAAAATTAACTTCGATCGTATTCATTTCTTCGTAATTAAGCTAAAATGTATGTGATTAAGTGTTAAAGACTGTGTAGTCTAATGTTGATTATTTTACTACCTCTATAGATTTAAGCAGGCATATTGTATTACAGGAAAGCTAAGAAATGATGCTCAAGCAGTGTGGCTTGTTCATATAAGACATATTGCAGCACAAGGTTATAAATATAATGATAATTATATGTTAAGTATTTTAATTGTGTAAGATGGGCAGCCCGAAGAAGCTGAGCTTCTGTTGCTGACGCTGCGCTCGACAAGTTGCCCTTAAAAGTACAAGTCGCAAATTTAAAGCCTTGCAATAGGGTATTTACAGACATCAAACATTTCGTAACTTTATCGGTGCAGCGTAGTTGAATCAAAGGTTAGTAGTTGAATTAAAGGTTACTTATTGCTAAAGACATTTTTTAGAGAGATGATCTATTCCGGTTTGTTTTACTGTTATTCATCATCGCGCCGGCTCATGGAGCCTGGGCTCCTAAGCGCTTGGCGAAACTAGTTCTTATTGGCATGACTGGTTTCCTTGTTACAATGTTTTTGCTATCAATTCTAATTAATGACTTCAACTGGAATCAGTGATCCCTTTAACGCAACAATGCTGCACTGCAATAGATACAAAATTTACGATGCCATTCAATTAAGCTCCATAAAAAAATACTACACCATAGTGTCAGTTTTTTGTTTGGCCATATTCCAATAGACTCAGTAGAGGATAACGCTAGTGGCTGTTTTCTCTGGTATATTATTTTCTGAGCTACTGATATGTGAGAACGGACGGACGGTGTTTGTCGAGCGCAGTGGTTAACCGCAATAAATCTTCATAAGAATTCCACTGTTTTTGTTGACGTTTTTTGTTTTTTATTTCTTGATTTTAGTGGAGATTGCAATGCTTAATTGATCTTTTAAATTATGATACCCAACTGGCAAATGAATATTTTTTTAAATTCAATAGATGAGTCGTTCTTTTTATTAATATAGTATAATTTTATATATTTTATCACGCGACAAAAAAATTCCACCATTCAATTTAATTTTTTAATTTGTAACAGTATGCTAGTTGGGTACATTTTCTAAGTACTATTTAATTTATTTAATAAACTTTTAAACCTTTAATTTTTGGTTGTTTCCTTCATAGCAGATTTATGGATACTTTATCCTGATCCCGTCAAAATGATTGTCATAGTCTTCGCTGTTTTGTAGTTCTAATAGTTGGCATGTGTTGCAGCCATATTGCAGCCTTCTTATAACTTGCCCGAGCATAATAGATTCTAAAAAAAAATGGTGCCTCACGTAATCTAGGTAGGCGATAGCTCTGTGTATACATTCAACTTTTGAGTTCTCGTAATTCGTAATCATTCAGAATCCTGCTCTTACATCATAGTTGCGACCGAAAGTTACTAGACAAAGACGCCTGTGCTGCGACGATCCACTCGCCCATATTATAGCTGCCGATAATGTAGATTACGTTGGTTGCCGCTGAAGCCTAGTCGAACAATGTACTTTCGCAATTGTATCGGATGTATTTATGTGCATTATTACTTTGTAAACGGCTGCCGTCTCGTCATAAACAACTCGGAACACGTCTGTCGCTGGAAAATACCCATCTGCTGAATATACTTATCACATGTTTGTGCTAAGTAAAACTGTTATACTCGTACTAAAGCTCTTAAGCAGGTAATGAAAAGTCACAGGATAATTTGTAAATAAGATAATAGTTTATTTATTGACCATACAACGTCGCTCTGAGCACATTATCATATCACTGACGTGTGAAACACGTCCCATATACAATATCAATAAAATAGTCAACCAAAAATAAATCCTATAAATATTTTATAACTATCACATCACAGATTTCAGTATTATAATTTGTGACCGAATCATGACGACTAAGACGACTTTCTGGTTAATTTTCAACATACAAATTCATAATTAAGAATTTCTTTTTCATGTAAATGTATTTATTTGGAGAAGGACTGGCAACGTACGCCATGCGACTCCGGTCACAGCAGCATTGATTCATTTCAGTAACTATAGTTGCGAGGCCGACCACGGTAGTGCAGTGTCAGGTCGTGCGCCGACTCGACCAGCGATTACAACCATTGGACATTCATCAACAAACATTTTATAATTTAAACGCCATCACTTTTTATTTTGTACTAAAGTACTTAATTTAACCTTAATCTATCGAAATGCCATGCTTCACTTTAAAAGATTCTCACTGTCATAGGATTGTAAGCTTCAACGTTCTAGTAAACTATACTTAATTTAACTGTAACAACCGTAGCGTCTACTATCTACACTATACAAGTTCTAATTTACTCGCGACCCCTCATAGTGGCGCGGCACAGTTGTCTCGAGTTAAAGATTATACCACTACCTTTGTCACAATCTAGGATACATCTGGGAATACTGTCAAACGGTTGCGGCAAATAATTCTATATAATTCTTACAGTAAAAAAATAAAAAATGACAATAATAACCTAACTTCTATCTTAATGGTACCTACCTACGTTTAAAACGCTGCAACAATTGTACTTTAAATTTACAATGTATGCCACGGACGGTTACTAGCATAATGGCACTGTCATTAAAACTACACTTGAACAGAAAAGTCTACTCCGGGAGAGAGGTGGTGTTGAAGGGCGCGAGCGTGGTGCTGGTGAAGTTGGAGGGCGACGGGCTGAGGTCGGAGGGAGGAGAGCCGAACTTCTCCACGATGCGCTCCAGCGACGTCCACGTGCCCACGATGAGCCCCAGCACGCCGAACAGCACCACGATGGCGTTCTTGACGAGCATTCGCAATCGCTCCGACCGCGACACGTAGTACCAGTAGGTGCACGTCTGGATGATGGCGGGGAAGGCCAGCCCCAGCGCCGACAGGCACAGCGCGCCGAACAGCGAAATGAACGCCTCCAGCTCTGGCACCATCGCCGCGATGCCGACTGAAACATCACAATCTCGTTATGGTGAACATTATCCAAGTGAGCTTTGCCGTTTATATTTGTACGTATAGGTACTGTACATAACACCGGAGAAGATATTAAAATGATCTAATTAATGTTGATGTGGTTTATGAATAAGGTTATCCTGGAATCCAGGGCGTTTCTTATTCTATAATCGATTAACGCTGCAAATTAATCATCAATAATATCAGAAATATGTAAACTAAGTAAGGTAGAAGTACTAGTGCTCGACGCTGCACTAGTATTCGACATGGGCACTTTATGCCAAAGTGACAAGGATTAAATTTGAATACAGAAAAATCTTCGCCGTTCAAATTTAACCTATATTACTTTGACATAAAGTGCCCATGTCGAATACCAGTGCAGCGTCGAGCACTAGTACTTCTACCTTAAGTAGTAAATTCGTGTTACTTACATGTAAGAAGGACTATAACAGTTCTGAGTAGATATTCCCAAAAGATCCTAATCTTGCTGTTGGAGAGGCGCACGCCAATGTACTCGTTCCACAGGATGTCGATAGCCACGTAGCAGGCCAGCCCGTGCGTGATGAAGATCGCTACTGCCAGCAGACACTGCACCGTGCACGCCAGCCTGCGCAAATAACTCTGTTAGATATTACCCTAAATTGTGCTTATGCGTACCGCCGGCAGGCCCGGATTTAGACACCTAGTATTAGAATTTGGAAGGGGGGTCTTCTCAATCTCAAAACCATTGCTAGGTTGCCCCTAGGCCCAATTTTTAAACAACGGTAGCTTAAAAGTACATACTAATGGCGATTGCCTTACGGAGCTACCGTGGACAAATGGAAGACCGTATCCATCTCATATTTAAGTGATAAATACAGAATCTTCGAAGTTCCGGGTGGTCCCTCTGGAACGACCGAATATTTAAATAAAATGAACTCATGTCACCCAAGTCAATGCCTATTATTTACCTACCCGATACGCACGCGTAGTTACGGTATGCAAACTTGGCCTTGTGCACTACTAATGAGTTCTTATAGCGAATAGTTTTAGAAGTGATTGCATAAAACCATTGAACCGCGCCAATGAACTGTCGCCCTGTAGGTACTATTATTATTAGACGTATTTTAAGCTAACCACAATTTTATTGACATTGACGAACTTGTTGCTCGAACGATATAAGGTTTAGGTACAGTCGAGTTCTTGACTTGGCCTCACTTGTATCAACTGCGTTTGGGTAGGATTTCATGAGGCATATGCTCTGGTTTCCTAAGCTAGCGGTGCCGTCATACGTTTCCATACAAATACTACGGCATCCATATTTTGCCGTATTATTTAGTATGGAGACGGCCGCTATACGACGGCACCGCTGTCCTAGGAAAACCGATCTTTATGCTCTGGTTTCCTAGGATAGCGGTGCCGTCATATAACGGCCGTCTCCATACAAATACTACTTACGACATCCATATTTAGCCGTATTATTTAGTATGGAGACGAGACGGCCGCTATATGACGGCACCGCTATCCTAGGAAACCGATCTATTGAGAGTGCGTTTATCTTACGTTTCCGTGTCGCCGGGCAGGTTGAGCGTGATGCTGCCCTTGGCGCCCTCGCCGTACTGTAGGTAGCCGAACAGCCCCATGCCCACGTATAGTAATATGATGCTGATCATTGCCCTGTTCAGTACTCCAAACTTCCCTACGAAATCCTTCGGCGTCTTCATCTCGTTCTCCAGTGGTAAAATCTGCAACAAATAGACGTAACTTTAGAGTTTGTTTAATGTGTTATTAATTTTAATTCGAAATTAATGCTGAAACTTACCACACCGATTGCTTCCAGCGCAAATAGCACAGTGCCAAAGAACAGCGGGAAGTTGCTAAGCTTCCCAACGGGCGACTTGCCCTCGAGGGTCAGCGTGTCTCTGAAGATGTAGTACAAAATGATTCCGAAGCTCACTATCGTAATCACGTTGGCTAGGGCTGAGAATGGCGCCAAGTATTTTAGGTCCCGCACGTAGTTGATGAGGATGAGCGGTACGAGGAAGCCGCACATGACTTGGAACACCGTTACTTTTAGGCCCAAGTAGTTGTGTAACACGAACTCGATGTTCTCCGCGACGAACACGACGTACACGCAGCACGTCCCTATTTGGTACACCAGCAAGAACGCGTTTACCACGTGCCTGCAACAAAAAGGTAACGCTTTACTTACCTATACTTACGTTTATGACTAAACGTTATATAGCATATAAACAAGAAAAATGAGAAATAGTAAAGACTGCAAATTTTTAAACAACACTAACCTATCTTATACCTTTAAACGAGCAATTCTTGTATATACTATATATTTATTTATATTTTTATTTCGGGGATCTAAGAAACGGCTCTAACGATTTCGGTTACCAACTTACCATCAGGTGACATTGTGGTCAAATGCATACCTTTTTTTAATAAAAAAATGCACTTAGCTATCCACTAGTACAATATTGTACCTTGGAATCCTTAAAATGATAAAAATGATTGGTATTTACCTAGAATTTAATCCGATTACTAACGCGTGATGCAACGTGGTTTTCCACGGAAAAAATAACACTCAACCTAAATAGTTGTAGTGCCAGCAAACATAAGTCAGGGACATTATATCGATAAACGATAAGCGGAGACATGTTGAAGTGTTTTCATCTATTATATGCTCTTTAAACTGGTTTCCACTGTATAAACATATCACTCATTACTTAAGGCCGGTACAGACGTAGGTACTCTACAACCGTCTGTAACTTTTATGGGAACTGTACGCCGACGTTGCAGGCCGTCTGTATCGGCCCTTAGAAATGTGCCTACTAAATGATTATCAATAGAGTAGGCCAACAGTTACTTATAATTGAGTGTGCAATTCGAATATTTCGACCAACGAAAAACGAAAAAAAACGACGTTATCGGTCGTATATCAGTTGGATATATATATGGGAGTTTAAAAGTAGGGAAATACTTACGCAGCATATGGCGCGCACGCTTTGCACCAATCGGGCCCCTCAGAGAGCGCGGCCTCGGCGGCGGCGGTGTAGGTGAGTGAGGGCTGCTTGCGCCGCTTGCACAGCACGTAGCAGGAGTCGATGAGTACGTGGATGCAGTAGGTGCACAGCACGCCGATCACCACGGTGCCGATGGCGCCCACCACGTACCCAGAGTTGGCAAACGCGCGCGGCATCGCCAGGATGCCCGTGCCCAAGCTACCTTTCATCAGATGGAGGAGCGTTTCGGTATTCCTATGCAACACACAAGTTAGTTAATCGTTAATATAACATTTCCAATAACAAACAGATTGACTTAGTTAGTCGCAACCAAACGGGGTTTGGAACTTGCATTTCAGGTTCTACGAGAAAATATACATAGAACCCACCCATACATAGATTTCTAGATTATAGAGAAAAGACCAATTGTTAACTTAAAACACAATTACCTATATAAGGTACTTATTCTGAGAAAATTATTACAAATGGCCAGGTATCTATCTATTTCTAAAGTTATCATCGAAAGACACCGTACCTAGAGTGTAAGAGGATCAATCTATTAGATGAGTGTTTGGATTTTCTAAGGTTCTCTACCAGTCAACCAATGGGCTAGAAAGATTAAGTAAGATTTGTTATAAAACTTATAAATCACACTATACACGGCCGTTAAACATATTGAACAAGCCCATTTGACTTTAATTACTTTGATAAATTTATTTTTCAGTGCAAGAATGCTGCCGCACCACAATGTTGTAAAGATTTTAGAATATTTTTCCCAGGGAGTTTTTCCGAGACGGGAGGGGCAGCAGTAGGGTTCTTGAGGAAAGGAGTGAACGGATTTAATAAACGGCAATGTATGATCGAATTGCAAGCGTCCAGCGTAAGTAACAGGTATCATATAATGGCCTCTTTTGGCCATTATCGGGCTATGAAAAAGCTAACGTCTTTTAACATGTGGTTTTTACCATTTGTGTATTTGTTGCATAGATAAGTACATATTATCTTTATCCTTATAATTTACATAAAATAAATGACGGTATGTGGAAAAACATGTAACTTAAATCTGCTTAACTTGTTATTCCCCTCACACTGGTTTGCTGAGGCAAATCGCATAATGAAAGGTTTTCCTCAACCATTTGCAAATCACTAAGTTTTGACGAGGCGGCCCTGTGATGATACCACCGAATTAGGGACCTACCTAGTTCCTGATGTCTTGTTATGATTTTATTGTACTCGAATGTATTTTTATTGAGTGGGACCCCTACGCGGACGAACTTCCAACAACACACGAGTTCCCATAACAATTAGCCAGACAATTAGCGATTGGAACTATAATTTTAAAATTGACGATGACCAAGAAATGCTAAAATTGTTTTGTCTGAAGAGCTAATAACTCTGAAATGCATCACCCTCAGGTGTTGTGTTTTAATTTAAGGTGATGCTGATGCATCTCTAATAATTTCTGCAGACACCTGCTTGAAGACACACACTTTCAGAAGATGCTGTCAGTTTACCCAAAAATGTATCTGTCATACCTATACAATACTAATATTTTTTTTCTTTGAAATCCTGTAATAATATTGCGGATACCTATTACCTAGGCTCCATTGAAAAAATGGACCCTCCACAGTCCATTATAATAGACAGTCTAAACAGTCTCTAGCTCGGAGTAAATATCTATGGAGTAGAGACGCGCACTAATTTCTATCTGAAAAATTCTGTCATTTTTGGCGCGGGGGACGAGGTAACGCACACAAATAACGTTAACACTAATGCATTTTTAGCATGCGTCGCTACACACGCACACGACAAAATTATCAAACACTAGCAAAAACTATATTCACACAAGTACAAGAACAAACACAGACAACCCTGTCCGTGAACGAGATGACGTCAGTTCTAAGTAAACTTAGATAGTGCGAGGGACGCGCCGATAATATTGTCGATACTTTATTGACAATGAATTTTAATTTCTGCTTTTATCAATTATAATAATACAATATCAAGTCTTTGTACCAGCATTTTACTAACTTTAAATTTTTGTATTGTTTAGATTTTATTTCTAATAGTTTGTCAATTTGTTTAGGGCGAATCTTGCAAGCTGATATATAATGATATTTTATTGTCAGTTCATTAGTTAATATTTTACATGTTGGTTTACTTCTGAAAGCAATGCAATATACTATCGAGCCTGCAGATCTGATGACAGAGATGGAACGCGGCCATAGGATGTCATTTAAGGGATATTGAGTAGGGGATAATTAGTATATATATCGGCGGTAGATCGTAAAATCGGGCATATCGAGATATTCCTAGGCATATCATGAAACGCCGCCATTTAATAATTTGCCTTTTGCATTTTTTGCCACTGCTAGTGCTGTATTCTATGTGGCATTTGGAGCAGCATGCGTAGGTACTAGGTAGGTACTAAAATCATACGCTACCCAAACACGTACTATAAGTAGGCTGTCAAGCCATTTCAATGGTTATCATTTGCTAAAATTTAGGACATCCTACTTATTCGATATGCCTAAATGTTGAGGTTTGCACGGTATGGCTGGTGGTCACTAGTCAGATCATGAAATGCCGGCGTTTCATGATCTGCTTAGGAATATCACACCTTGAAGTTAGCACGATATGGCTGGTGGTCACTAGGCATCATGACCATCTGTATATTATTCATTATGTTTATATCGATTTTACCGATATTGGTTTTTATGGTGTCCCATCACTAATATTGGTACGGTGATACCAGAGTAATAAATTAAAAGTGCTTATTTATGGAAAGTGACAGCCGTAAATACCTTAAATTAATAAAATATTTGACATGTTAAATAAAAATATATAGCTGGTTAAGCAAATCTTGTCAGTAAAAAAGGCGCGAAATTCAATTTTTTATGGGACGATATCCCTTCCCGCCTACATTTTTCAAATTTGCCGCCTTTTTCTACTGACGAGATCTGCTTGACCAGCTATATGTAGAAAGTAAAGGAAAAATTAATTTTCAAAAAATAGTCTATCGGTAATTTTACGTTATTTAGGGGTTGTGCACAAATCACGCGAGATGTTTTCGACTACTTTTTGATCCCCCGTCCCCCTTTTCTTTATTCTTATAGATCTATTTATTTGATTAAATAGATTAGGTTAGGTTGATATGAAACTAAGGTGTTATATAAAAATAATGTGTTACATAAATTATATAATAAAAAGCAACGCAAATAGGGCGTATTACTGCAATGTTCTGCCGCCAGAGTGTAGCACTAAGCTAGCTAGTAAATTTTCTCTTTTCTCTTTATCGCTCAAATATGCAATAGTGATAGAGAGGTTAGATAACGAAATTTAATATTTCTTGTTCCGCGGCGGACCCCCAGATTGTGATGGATTGTGGTAGTCGCGCCCCCTACGCAGAGTTTCGCATAATATTTCCTATTAGAAATTCTACTCGTACCTAAATAATATTTAGAAAGTCTTCTTTAGAATTACCCTTAATTAGATCTAATACCATATCACTGGTATCACTGTCAGATTGACAATGTTTTTTAGTTATTTGCAAAGTTAATGCACTATTTGATAATATTTAGATGCAACAGTACCTACATATGATAAGAAACGTGTTCTTTTTGTAGACTAGACGTTTTCGATCTCATTTTGAACGAGAAAACGCTGCAATTCGGCATTTTCGGCTCCTATTATTCCGCTTAGACTGACGTTTGCTGAATGGCGTATGACGTGTGGCAACTAGTTTTATATAACCTCCTTGACCGGCGGCCGCGGACTTTTTGCAGAGGGGAACGCCTGTTAATGGCCGCTCCATAGATATTTACTCCGAGGTCTCTAGAATAGGGAAACAAAACGTAATGTTTAATTCATGAGACGTTTAGCACATAAAACTGTGTAACTATGTAATAATATTTATGTACGGAATATTTAGGTACGACTACACTTCCAGGTATGAAAATATCGACAGTTTATATACATATTTATGTAGTATACATATTATGAATACCTAGGTAACTTAATATGTAATTAAGTATGTTAATGTGGTGAAATAAGATTGTACTAGTTATATTATACATACTAGTTATACTCTGTAATTATAATAGGAGCAAATGTGCAGTGATATTATTGTTAACGGTTTGCAACAGTTTTAAATTTTGGTTTTATTAATGACTCGGCATTTAACATAACTACCATTGCGTGTACTCCTTAGAAATATAGGTAGCGTAAATGTAAGAATTTTACTCAAGGTGAAGTGTAGCGAATAGCAGAAAGGTATTGTAGTTCCTAACGAGTGATTTTGAAAGGTATTTGTATTTCCATAACAAAACGCTTGCACTATATTGTGCACGGCCTGACACCATAAGCGGTGAAAACATCCTTACGGTAACGGCGCAGATAATACATGGGCAATACTGAAAGTTTCTATAATGCTACTTAGCGATCACGCAGTGAAAGAAAACCTTAGAATTATTAGAAAATATCACTCTATGTCTATTTTTTGAGGTACAATTTATTTTGTTACGATGTGTATTTTATGAATGCTGGCAGTTAGAAAATAGTATGTCGAGCGGTTATTTTAAGAAATTTTAACCCGAGATATTTTTCATGTTAGAATTTCATACGACTTTCAATATGCCCTCAGTTGACAAAAAAAGATATACTAGGCTTCGAGCATGAACTTATAATAAAGCCAACCCTCGTGCGACACATTGTAATAGGTTTTATGAATTTAGTATATGTCGTATTAATCTTTGGAAGGTACGGGTGATTATCGAGAAGGACAGCAGCGGTCTTTCAACAGCGACACCCTAAACTAAATAAAATCGCAGTTGTGTGCTCAGTGATACGAGTTACATACATAATCACCGCCATACAAAATCACTGAGATCCAAATTTTCATACAAAAAGTGCCCAGGCAAAAATGGGTCGTGTAGGTACTTTTCAAGTTGATCCCATCTTAAAGAAATATTTGTATGCACTTTCAAAACAAAATCTTGCATGTCTACCATAGTTTTTAGGGTTCCGTACCCAAAGGGTAAAAACGGGACCCTATTACTAAGACTCCGCTGTCCGTCCGTCCGTCCGTCCGTCTGTCACCAGGCTGTATCTCATGAACCGTGATAGCTAGGCAGTTGAAATTTTCACAGATGATGTATTTCTGTTGCCGCTACAAATACTAAAAAGTACGGAACCTTCGGTGGGCGAGTGCGACTCGCACTTGTCCGGTTTTTGAGACTATAGGAACTATCAGTTTGATCTCGTACTCGTACCGAGAGTGATAAGGTACATGTTAAGTATGTAGAAAAGAGTAGGTGTAGGTACAAACTCACGTGGTAGGATGGTCGACGACTCTGTTGTCGTAGGGCTCGTACTCCTCCACGTCTTGCATGTTTTTCTCCTTCATGTTGACCAGGAAGATCCCCTTGTCGTTTCCGCGCTTCTTCTTCTCATCCTTGACCGGTGATAAACTGTACATGCAAACAATACATTGATATTAAACAGGTGTCTAAATACCTAAGTGTATAAAAAGCAGTCTGGGAAATTAATATCTTTCAGTTTTTCTAATTACCTACTTACGAAGGTAAAAATCAAAATTAAAACGAATATTATACGAGTAGGCCACAGCACGCAGAGTTTAAAATAAAATATTTATGGGTATCACTTACACAAAAACCTAACTATGATATCGCTACAACATACAACAGGAGGAGTTATCATATTGTGTTTAAAAAAGTATTTTTAACCTATTCTTGTTATAGTATCTTAATATAGCCCAAGTGGGTATTTTTTGGAGTTACTTGAGCGTGTCAGATTAAGTTATGAGTGTTATCTTGCTACCCCAGGCGGCTTAGCACGGTCGCGTTTTTATCCCTTGTCACCATGCCTGTCACGTTCTAACAAGTATGTAAGTGCGAAAGGGACGCGCATAGTGATAGCCGATAAAAATGGAACCGTGCTGAGCCCGCTGGAGATCTACCTTACTACCTAACCACTTAGCCGTCTACATTATTGAGAAAAATAATAAATTGTCCTAAAACCATAGGTATTGCGGTAATTGTGCCTATGACCTCTTAATGTTTTTTTTATTATTTGTGAGAAATTGGGAATATATTATGTACCTACATACATACACCGTTTTAGTCACACAGGTAGGGTAGGTACTTATTTCTTTAAATATGAACTCGTAGAATTAATTTAGAGTCCGTTTAAGCTAACTTATATACTTGAACACAACAAAATGTGAGAGTATCATGTCATTATACACGTCATATGTTATGCAGAGTTAGCTTAGTCCGAATCTAGAATAGTTTTACCTACTTTACAGAAGTTAGACGTAGAGTGCTCGTCACTGTCCCAGTACCTACTTGCCATCTTTACACTTGTCATTGTTAGTACAGGTGACAGCACTAGGACTTTGGATTACATGCATAGCAGCGTACTGTTTAAATTGACCTAAAGCGGATAGTCGGTAATATTTTAATAATGAAGTTGGCAAGCGCTCCTGACGGAACAAAGCACATGGGTAAATCAAGTAACCCTGCGTAACTAGGTAATTTTGTGTATTTATTCTCACAATTGCATGGCAGTTGAGATCTAAAGACAATGAAAGAACTACTTCTGACCTACGTAAGTAACCATAAGTTATACCATAAGTTGGTTCAGGCGGAGTATGTCACTTTCTTAGGACGTCACATTCTGAGGACGTCACATTCTGAGTTCGTCACTTTCTGAGTACGTCACTTTATGAGAACGCCACTTTCTGAGGACGTCACTTTCTGAGTTCGTCACTTTCTGAGTACGTCACTTTCTGAGTACGTCACTTTCTGAGTTCGTCACTTTCTGAGTACGTCACTTTCTGAGAACGCCACTTTCTGAGTACGTCACTTTCTGAGGACGTCACTTTCTGAGAGCGCCACTTTCTGAGGACGTCACTTTCTGAGTACGTCACGTTTTTAGCATAGGTACGATATCATCATCATCATCATATTTCCAAGCAGATGAAGTCGCGGGTCGAAGCTAGCGCAACATATTATCTACAGTCCGTTAACACTCAGAATGACCTTCGTATTTTAGAAAGATACATCGGGTATCGGCGGTAACACGCGAAGGTGATACTGTTGTTCTGCTTTCTTACTCACTCGCAAAAAGTTAGGGATACCTATTGTCTCAATGTAAAACAAGCTCTAATTTAATGACGTTATGCTTAATATTTGGTTGATGACTATATTGCTATTTGACTTTTTGTCATAATCTAAATAAAATAGAATCAGAATTTGAAAGCAGAACGTCACACCGTCATTTACTACTTCTCGCTGAATTTATACAGAGTGGTAATAATAACAGGCATATTTTTTTGTAGGTAAGTATATTTTTTATAGTTTGTGTTTTTTTTATTTAATCTCTAGTTTTAATTAAAATTTACTTTAACATAAAAAAATAAATTAAAACAAAAATTTTAAATTTAATTTGTAAATAATTATACAGTAGGTACTTAAAAGTCACATATTTTAATATGAATCTAAATATTTACCTACTAGTTAAATGGTGGTATTAACTACTCTATACAGGGTGGTACAAACCTCGATGTCCAAAATTTTTAAGTGAAAACTTCTTTAGCGGCGCTGTGCACTTTTTGTGATGGGGAAAAAATGTTAAACTCGCGACAGGTCACGTGACCGTAAGATTCGTAAGACGTAAGACGGACACGTGACCTGATCGAAAAACTGTTACAATGTCATTGAGTTTTCACTTCTGCCGGCACTCCCGGAGTACATCCCGTTGTTTTTTTTTAGATTCTTCACTACGTGGGCTATCAGATAACTAATTTGGGAACTTTCCACCTCGATTCCTTTGACCGGTGACTCTGTCAAATTATGACTATTGTCACTTTTTTTTACCTTTAAAAAAAACTTAGGGCCTAGCAGTTTCTAAAATAAGTCCCGGAGTACATCCCGTTGTTTTTTTTTAGATTCTTCACTACGTGGGCTATCAGATAACTAATTTGGGAACTTTCCACCTCGATTCCTTTGACCGGTGACTCTGTCAAATTATGACTATTGTCACTTTTTTTTACCTTTAAAAAAAACTTAGGGACTAGCAGTTTCTAAAATAACCAAAAGTCGTTGAACTCGCATGTTTTTTTTTAATTAGGTAAAATCTAAACTTGACCTGCTTGAACGTAAAACTTTGACTTTTGTCTTTTTTAGGGTTCCGTACCCAAAGGGTAAAACGGGACCCTATTACTAAGACTTCGCTGCCCGTCCGTCCGTCCGTCCGTCCGTCCGTCCGTCCGTCCGTCCGTCCGTCTGTCACCAGGCTGTATCTCACGAACCGTGATAGCTAGACAGTTGAAATTTTCACAGATGATGTATTTCTGTTGCCGCTATAGGGTGGATTTCAAAATCCTGCGAAAACTTATGGTTCGGTCTTTATAAAAAAGACTAGTAGGTTGTGCGAGTTGCAACTTTTTTATATATTTTTAAGAACTATTATCTTCATGTTCCTTCAATTACCATCTCCAATAACTTAATAGTTTTTTTTATATAAAATGTTTTATGTGTCTAAAGTCATCACCGTCTACCGGAAAAATCTGAACCTTTTTGTTTGCAGTGAAAATTATAGCATACCTATCGTACGATTGCGATTTTTCTTTTACTTATATCTTTTCCATGTTGTTGTTTTGAAAAAATATGCAATAATTCCTTCACCGAGAAAGTACATTTAAAAATATTTAAAATTTTGTCACGAATATTCGTCAACACCGTCATGGTAATGTCAATGTGAGCTTATCTCCGTGTATGAACAACGAAATACCGCTAAAGGTCCTTGCCCTATTTTTCACTTTAATATAGAATGCCAAAAATGATTTCACTATAGAGTCACATGATTGAATCGTGAGAAATATTACAAACAAATTTGTAAAACGTAGTTTGTCACAACAAAGCATCATCACCGTTACGCTTTGGTTTAAAAAAGTTAGAAATGATATATTACAAATAATTATTGAAATGAATGGCAAACTACATGAAGTTTATTGTGTAGCATAGACATTAACTACTATTATTCGTATTCTAGAAATAAAAACAAGAAACTCTCAAATCGTCAACACCATACCCATCATCACCGGGAAAAAATGACGACCGGTGATGATTTCATGTGTATGGTGATGACGATTCTCAGAAACTTTTCTAGTTATTTTGCTATAATTCATTATGAAATTAAGCTGTATGTTTGAAAAACGTTCTCTATGTCTTCTAACACTATATAATGTCTACCTTATAAATGTAGAATAAATGTAGAAGAAGATATGACTATTTCTTTCACACTAGAGGATGGTTAGTTTTTAAATAACATTTTGACTGAAGTAGGCAAAATTTAGGTCACTTAGAACTTAGAACATACAAATGTTTATTTTTTATTATCTAATAATGTAAATCGTGCAACTTAGAGTCTGTAATTGCATGTTAGTCGTGTTAAAACAAAGTATTTAAACAAGCAACATATATTAAGTTTTAAGCGACCATAGGCTACAGTACTGGCTCACTATCGTGATGACCTTATGTTTTTTGATAATATTATATTAATTGATGTATATAATTACAGCAATTAATAATTATACCGTTGGGTAGTCACCGGACTCAATACCTAACATTTTGTAATTTATGACATGCATTACAAGTAGGGGTTTTGCAACTAATAAAACACTGATTATATATTAATGTTTAGCTATTAAACAACATATATATGGATTTAAATCATTATAGCTATTTTTAAAGTTAATTTATAAAACAACAAAAATTTGTAAACTTATGCAATTAATCAAATTATCAAAAAAAAGTAATATATCATAAAAATTAAGCTCACTGGTAAGCCAGCAATTTTATAATATGATATAAATACCAAGTTATGCAGTAGATAAAAGAAGATGCGGGTTTAAACTGATAATAAGAGTACAATATTGTTAATATGATTTAACATTGAAAAAACCCAAAAAAATAAATGAATACATAAATTGCCTATTTCGGAATATAAATTATTTAAAATTATACAATAAAAATACTTGTTATATATTTATTTATATGAATAAAATGTATTTTTTATAATTTTCTAAAAATAATTTATGTAGCTGGTCTTATCTTCAAAAACATGTTATTTGTAATGTTTATTAAAGTTCTAAAGCCTTACAATTCAAAAAAGTTTTTGTTTTTTTAATACGTTTTTAATACATATATAAATTAGTTACCAAATCGTCATTACCGTACATGCAGTGTCATTACCGTCTATAAAAGAGTCCACCACCATGATTGATACCATGATTGTCATCACCATCTTGCGTTTTTATTTTCCGAAAGCGATAACTTCAAATATAAGCCACAAATGATTGTATAAATTCCATAAATATCCTCAATATACAGCCCCCTATTACTTTACCCAGCTAGAATCGTGTTATATTAAACATCAAAAAAAAATATTTTTTTGTATGGTGAAATTTTTTGTGATGAAATCCACCCTATAACAACAAATACTAAAAACAGAATAAAATAAAGATTTAAATGGGGCTCCCATACAACAAACGTGATATTTGACCAAAGTTAAGCAACGTCGGGAGTGGTCAGTACTTGGATGGGTGACCGTTTTTTTTTGCTTTTTTTTTTGTTTTTTTTTTTTTGCATTATGGTACGGAACCCTTCGTGCGCGAGTCCGACTCGCACTTGCCCGGTTTTTTTCCAACTCGCAGCCAAGTGAGGATGCTGATTTTTTTAGCAACTGCGTCGTTTGTAAAGGATTATGTTATAAAAAGAAACGTTCAAAAAAGTTCAATAGTTTTTTTAAATAAATTAATTGGTTCGGCCCGGAATTTCTTAACAAAAGTTAAAAGTTCAAAAATTCATAACTCGAAAACTACGACAAACCGGCTAACATACATATTCTATAATTGAATTGAGGAATCTAAAAAAAAATTTGGACGTTGTGGTATAGACCACCCTGTATAGTTTTGAGTGTTGGATTGCAAGTTGCAACTAAATCAGTACGACGCTGTCATTTTCTATTACGCGAAGACGTCCGATGTTACCCGAAAAACGAAGTTCATTCTGAGAGTTAACGGACTGTAAGTGGTCAAACAAATTTTTTCATTAAATAAGAACAATAAAAACTACACTCATCCTTTTCTTTTGGGTGCTAGTACTAGTGTAAGACAAAGATAGTATGTTTATCTCGGTCTATGTTTGAAATGAGACAGTCCTTTGACAAACTTTATAACCTTTTTGTAGTTTCGGATTTTAAATAGAAAAAAAATCAGCGATGTCAAATCGGCGACATGATAGATTTTTATTGTCAGGCTAAAAGTACAATGTAATATTAATTTAAAAATTCATCGTGTAACCTATATAGGAAGAAAACAAACAAATAAATTACATTAAATATATGCAGAATATGAGAACTATGAGAGTATGGATCACTCCATACGCAGAAGTGATTGATGGCTGAACATATATTCTGAATATGCCGTTGCCGATATGAAGAAAAAATCCTTTGACGCCTATTCTCCACAGGTGACACGAGAAGAAATATTGTCTGAACCAAAACTGCAAGAGCTGATTTTTATACGCAGATACGGCAGATATCCAAAATTTACACTATCATCAGAAAAAAAGACGTGAGTTTATGGAGACATGACAGAAGACGCGGTATGTTGAAGAATATGTTGTCACGAAAGGAGCGGCAGTCCGTTTAAATGTAAATATGTGGGAATGAACTTCTACTGGTGTCAGCGAGCTTGCCATGATACCTTCACCAGCTAATCACAGCGGCGAATGATAAAATCATGGTTCCTACTGTGCGAAACATTTATGTGTATTGAATCGAAGCTGTTGCCGGCCTAACTCCAATCTGTGGCTAAATGTTTTGCTGCTTGTAGTTTCCAAGTATTCTGAATTAAATAATGTTTTATTCATAATTAGATTGTTTTTTTATTATTTATTTCTCTATTTTTCACTTTATTGCACGAAACATAGGACGTTTTGCCAAATGGAATTCTCTACCAGTCAGGCGTAAGGCAAACAGAGATTGGTATTGGTATGTAGGATATAAAAGCGACCGTATGTCGAACAGCTAATCTGGTTGCTGGCAGTATACATTTTTCGTGCAGGTATATTATACTGTTAAATCGTACCTATGCTAAAAAAACGCGACGTACTCAGAAAGTGACGTCCTCAGAAAGTGGCGTTCTCAGAAAGTGACGTCCTCAGAAAGTGACGTACTCAGAAAGTGGCGTTCTCAGAAAGTGACGTACTCAGAAAGTGACGTACTCAGAAAGTGGCGTTCTCGGAAAGTGACGTACTCAGAAAGTGACGAACTCAGAAAGTGACGTCCTCAGAAAGTGGCGTTCTCAGAAAGTGACGTACTCAGAAAGTGACGAACTCAGAATGTGACGAACTCAGAAAGTGACGTCCTCAGAAAGTGGCGTTCTCAGAAAGTGACGTACTCAGAAAGTGACGAACTCAGAATGTGACGTCCTCAGAATGTGACGTCCTAAGAAAGTGACATACTCCGCCTGAACCCATAAGTTAGCGCTTGGCAGCATTCACATTTATTCATTAATACAAGTAGGTACAATAAAAACGAAATATAATGCAGGTAGGTAGGTACCTAAGTAGGTACTTTACTGATTAATTGTAGGCATACCACTCTCACCTGGCCATTGCTTGATAGTAATAAAAATATATTTAAATTTTACATGTCAATCACACCTTCATCTCACTATTTTAATATGTAAGTATTACACTGGATATAGATATTAGTAGAGAACACTGCTATTTGTAAAAAATATACATACTTATTTTAAAATTAAATATTGTAATTATATAACCGATGTTTAACGTGAAAAGGATTGAGTACGCGTGCAGGTAGCATGGTTCGAGTTCGTTTCGCGGAGTTTGTTTGCTAGGAAACGCCGGCCGTTATAGTGCACTGTGTATTGATTTATACGGTTACATCTGTTATTGCGGCTCTCACCTACTCCAGCCCCGTGGCTCAACAATTATTACGCCAGGCTTTAAGTAGGGCCGGTAGAAAACACTGTAAGTGAATTATGTATGTAAAAATACTACCTAATTGTTATGTAATGCTTGTTTAATTGTGAAAGGTACTAAAGTAACACTATTTACCTACATAGAGACATATTTTTGTACCTATCATCTTTTCTTAGTTAGCATACCTACGAGGTAGCACACCTAGGTATGTAGGTAAATACCATCACATTTTTATGTCAAAAATAACTGCATTCCTGTTGCCAGGGAGGGTTTGGGATTATACTGAGCAAGTTTTACCATGGAACCAACCCCAGAATCGCCAAAAAAAAAAAATTATCCTCCCATAGAAAATCGACCAGCCAAAATGCATGAAACAGCCAAAATTTTTTTTCGCGATTTCGGGATTGGTAGAAAAAGTTGCTCAGTATAATCCCAAAACCTCCTTGGCAGTTATTGTGGGAATGCAGTTATTTTTTTGCCGCCCTGTACCTATATGTTCATCGGTCTTAAGATTCTTAAGAGGTTCATGTTCCAAAACGATGGTTCATTGACGCGTGTAAGTAGTTGATTCCGTTTTCGTGACTCAGCGGTAGTGGCAATAATAAAAAATATACAATGGGTTGTTAAAGGTGGCATCGACAGGCGACGGGCATGCATGACCATGGCCAGTTTCTAAAGGTTTTACGCGAAGATCTCGTAGGACCGTAGGAACTCGCATGGTAACGTATTTTATTTTATTTATTGCAATTAATGGCTGCATTCGTCTTTCCAATGATGTATTGTAATATACCTATATAATATTAAACGGTGGCATCCCCTGGCATACCCTATATAATATTGATGCTTAGGCCGGTAGTTATTAACTGTCTTAATTGAACTAGACAGAGCGCTATTACATTTCGGCGTTGAGCGAGTTTAGGTATTTTACGCGCTGCGGCAGGCCGTGCGAGCTCAGTACGCCGATCCCTTCTACCACGCTCGCACTACAATGATGGATTAAACATTCTTGATCCTTCGCGAAGCATATTGAAATCAACCATAACAACACTAACTGTACTTAACTTTTAAAGTTCTAAAACTGTTATTTGGTAAGTACGAAAATACTAAATGCAGTGCAAATGTACATAGGGGCTGTTCATAAATTACGTCATCTATTTTTGACGATTTTTGACCCCCCCCCCCCGCCCCTCAAATCATCCAAAAATCAAGCTTCGGATGAATCTGTTTCCTCCTACGTCATGTTACCATCATCCGATGTCCAGACCCCCCCCCCCACTCCTCCCATTTGAAACGACGTAATTTATGAATAGCCCCATACTTGTATGATATGTACTTATGAAGGTATATTACTCGAAAGAAATTATAGGTACCTACTCGCTTATTTACATGTTTCGTCATTGCATTTGGTACCTATAGGTTGTAAAGTTTGTATCAACGAGGGTTTAAAAACGAACTGGTACTGAGGATCTGATGATGATTAAGGTGGTCACGGATACCAATCAACCATGTAGTAACATGATTAGGCTCGTTTGATTCGTCTCAACAAGATCTTTGACACTGAAGATACACAGGGTCTGATGATGGAGCTGGAAGGTGGCCACGGGTACCAGTCTATCATGTAACTAAACAACTTCGTGTTTGGGCTCGTTTGATTCGTCTCAACAAGATCTTTGACACAAGACAGTACTCAGGCTCTGATGATGGAGCTGGAAGGTACCATTACCAATCAACCATGCAACTAAACCACATCGTGTTTAGGATCGTTTGATTCGTCTCAACAAGATCTTTGACACTAAGTGATACTCAGAGTCTGATGATGGAGCTGGAAGGTGGTCACCGGTACCAATCAACCATGCAACTAAACCACTTCATGTTTAGGCTCGTTTTATTCGTTTCAACAAGATCTTTGACACAAGATAGTACTCAGGGTCTGATGTTGGAGCCGGAAGGTGGTCACCGGTACCAATCAACCATGCAACTAAACCATTTCGTGTTTAGGCACGTTTTATTCATCTTAACAAGATCTTTGACACAAGGTAGTACTCAGGGTCTGATGATGGAGCGCGAAGGTGGCGACGGGTACCTGTCTATCATCATCAGCTCCATCATCAGACCCTGAGTAGTATCTTGTGTCAAACATCTTATTGCGACGAATCAAATGAGCCCAAACACGAAGTGGTTCAGTTACATGGTAGACTGGTACCCGTGGCCACAGTCCAGCTCCATCATCAGACCCTGAGTACTAACTTGTGTCAAAGATCTTGTTGCGACGAATCGAACGAAGCCAAACACGAAGTGGTTTAGTTGCATGGTTGATTGGTACCGGTGACCACCTTCCGGATCCATCATCAGACCCTCAGTACTACCTTGTGTCAAAGATCTTGTTGCGACAAATCAAACGAGCCCAAACACGAAGTGGTTCAGTTACATGGTAGACTGGTACCCGTGGCCACAGTCCAGCTCCATCATCAGACCCTGAGTACTAACTTGTGTCAAAGATCTTGTTGCGACGAATCAAACGAGCCCAAACACGAAGTGGTTTAGTTGCATGGTTGATTGGTACCGGTGACCACCTTCCGGCTCCATCATCAGACCCTGAGTACTATCTTAAGTCAAAGATCTTGTTGAGACGAATAAAACGAGCCCAAACACGAAGTGGTTTAGTTGCATGGTTGATTGGTACCGGTCACCACCTTCCGGATCCATCATCAGACCCTCAGTACTACCTTGTGTCAAAGATCTTGTTGCGACAAATCAAACGAGCCCAAACACGAAGTGGTTCAGTTACATGGTAGACTGGTACCCGTGGCCACCTTCCAGCTCCATCATCAGATCCTGAGTACTATCTTGTGTCCAAGGTCTTGTTGAGACGAATCAAACGAGCCTAAACACGAAGTGGTTTAGTTGCATGGTTGATTGGTACCGGTGACCACCTTCCGGCTCCAACATCAGACCCTGAGTACTATCTTGTGTCAAAGATCTTATAGAAACGAATAAAACGAGCCTAAACACGAAGTGGTTTAGTGGCATGGTTGATTGGTACCGGTGACCACCTGCCGGCTCCATCATCAGACCCTGAGTACTATCTTGTGTCAAAGATCTTGTTGAGACGAATCAAACGAGCCTAAACACGAAGTGGTTTAGTTGCATGGTTGATTGGTACCGGTGACCACCTTCCGGCTCCATCATCAGACCCTGAGTATTATCTTGTGCCAAAGATCTTGTTGAGACGAATCAAACGAGCCCAAACACGAAGTGGTTTAGTTGCATGGGTGATTGGTACCGGTGACCACCTTCCGGCTCCATCATCAGACCCTGAGTACTATCTTAAGTCAAAGATCTTGTTGAGACGAATAAAACGAGCCTAAACACGAAGTGGTTTAGTTGCATTGTTGATTGGTACTGGTGACCACCTTCCGGCTCCATCATCAGACCCTGAGTACTATCTTAAGTCAAAGATCTTGTTGAGCCGAATCAAACGAGCCCAAACACGAAGTGGTTTAGTTGCATGGTTGATTGGTACCGGTGACCACCTTCCGGCTCCATCATCAGACCCTGAGTACTATCTTGTGTCAAAGATCTTGTTGAGATGAATAAAACGAGCCTAAACACAAAGTGGTTTAGTTGCATGGTTGATTGGTACCGGTGCCCACCTTCCGGCTCCATCATCAGACCCTGAGTACTATCTTGAGTCAAATAAATACATATAGAATGTCAGGTCGTTTCAAATATTTTTAATCCTGTCCGGTAGTTTATTAAACTGTACCATTATAAATTATAATACTATAAAAACGGTGCTAGGATCAAAGTCTCTCGTTGCGGTTTACACGCACACAGTATAGCGTTTTACACGGCGCCCGCCGCACACAATGATAAAAAACCTCGTCGTCGCCGTTGAAAATGTGCGGAGCCGACCGACACACGTCCTGCCTCTACAAGCTCTGCCGCGGCACTGAGCTGGCGCAGCGCGCGTCATCGGTAATATAGAGTAGTTTTCAAAAAATTGTCAAAAAATTATAGTAGAATTTCATAAACACTAATGTATACCAACAGTATAAGCAAACGTTGCAGATTGCTTGAGTATGAAAATGACTTCGATATTAAGTAGATTTTCGTAGGAATTGACACTTGTTTCGGAGAGAAAATCGAGTTCGTTTTACTTTGATTTTCTCTTTCTCAAAGGTATGTAGGAAAAATATAGTTTGATATGCCTAAAGTACAGGGTATTAGTAATACAAAATAGCCAGGTTTAGCAGAGTAAAATTCTCAACATTTCCAAATAAGAGCTCGCCATTCAGTGCTTCACGGGGTTTTTCGGAAACGACCATCAGAAAAAAAATCATTACTAATTTAATAAGTCCTTTTTCTAATATTTACAACGACATTTATAAAGATAAGAAGACGCTTTTACTGGAACAAGTACTCATTGTTTCTAATAATGAGCGCAAAGTCCTGAATTTCGTCGACTAGTATCATCAATTTTGCATTATTTCGACTTTTCTTGTAAGAGCGCTCTTAACAACTTGGCGTATTGAAAACAACTGGTTCACTAAGCCAAAGTGATATAACTTAACCGATCATCATAAATTCATCAATGTCCAATTTAACTAAATGACTACGCAACGTTCAGCCATCTGGTTAAACGTTGCGATCAATGACTTGGCTGGGTGTTCTTCAGTCATTTAATTAGATGTCGGCATTTAATAAAAGGGCTAGCCGTATAATTAGCTGACTAAATTAACCAGTTGACTGCGACATATTCACTATGCGGCTAAGTACTATTGGGTTGGGTACTGTTGAGTGCCTATTAATTTATCTAGGTACATTAAAAGCGCGGATGTTTTTTAACTGAATAAGATATCTGTCATAATTTGGTGATTCGTGCCGGTAGTCTGCTACGCTACGTGAGGAAACGATGTAAGTATATAATGTTACCTTTGTGGAAGGAAGTCGTCCGGCTCGAAGGACGGATTGACCATGGGGCCGCTCGACCGCCGCGCCCATTCCTCTGCTTCCTGCAACATACATATAAAACATGAATGCTGTAATTAATGTCTAACAATTTGCAAGTTACTTAGAACATATGTAAATTAGAAAAGAGTAATACCGATTGGACTGCAAACAGGCACTCGTTCACACTCGGAAATCATGCCTTATTGATAAGATAATTTGCCATTTTGATATTCACATACATAGGTACGAGTTTAGGTCTCGCCATTTTAGAGAACGGCGAATGAAATTAATTTATAATAAAAAAAGTAATGAGATAAGAATTCATAATTTTAAATGACGCTGACAGTTTAAGTTTTATAGACGACTGTTGTTGTGTGTGGCCGCTCTCTCGTGTCACTACTAATTCTTACGAATTAAATTAAAGGTGGGGTGCCAACTACTGGAATTAGGATGACAAAAACAGAGATGTTTACCATAATACTTATGTTGTTGTTAGTTCGTAGCATAGATCGTGTCCATCAAAGTTGGTAACGGATATACACAATGACATATAGTTAGGTTACTACTATCACATATATGCATCGTGATCGTGATCCATATAAGAAACTGAATATTACTTAGTTTTGAAGTATACATGAGTACATGACTCATGTTGCCTAAAATGTCGCATTATAAATATAGGTACACTCTGTAATTGTATGAAAGCATGAAGTCAAATATTTCGCATGTTTGCTGTGACTGACTCATCTTGAACCTGCCCCAATTCATTGAAGTGTAGATGGTGTAAGATGCTAATTATGCGTTGCCAATGTGTACATATGTTTTTGCCTTGGCAAAGGCGGGATCTTGTACACCTACCTGCCTATTTACGTGTTACGTACCTATACTATTTAACCGACTTAAAAAAAGGAGGTTATCAATTCGACCGTATTTTTTTGTAAGTATGTTTGTTACCTCAGTCCTTAGTCATTTTAGAACCAATTTGGAAAAAAAATCTTTTTTGATGAAAGTACCTATACTTAGTACCAAGTTGGCCCCATTAAGGATGACCTACGCTAGACCGGACCGTGGCCGAGCCGGAGCTCACAGAGCTTCGTTTTCTATGCAAAGCATCACGTGATCACAGATCAGCCGTCATAGAAAATGTCATGTCGGACGCCTCGGCCCGGCACGCCCTGGGGGCCGATTTTTGTATTTCTACCGCTCGGTTTCGTGTATTTCGTTAAATAATATCTCCACTACTAGGCATTTAAATTCTACTAATAGAACTGAAATCGAGTGGTCAATACCACTAGATTCCAAATTTCGATCGCACGTATTTCAAAAATTAGCATTTCGCCGTTTTCCACCGATTTACGAGTGACGAAATCGAGCAATCGAAATTCAAAAATCGGCCCCCTGGTCTTGCGTGAGTCATCCTTTATTGTCAAATCCAGTTCTGGAGATGGGATCCATGAGGAATTAAGGGAACTCCTCAAATCGTATAGGCATACATACTTATAGCGATATTTGTATTACGTCAACAAATCAAGCATTTGAATTAAAAAAGTATCATTTGGTGAAGTGGGTGTGATGATAGATCAGCACGGAAGTCGGCGATTTGTTTTCTTCTTTAAGTTTGGTTCAAAGAAGCATTTCTGTCCAGGTCCAGTTCTGATGATTAATTGAATGATTCCATGAGGAATTGAGGGAATTACTCAAATCATTACTGTTAGGCCAGAAAGGAGTGAGTCCTGCGGAGTGCTTCGTCACTTATTAACAAAAACTTAAAACGGAATAATAAAGTTACCTAACCTTTAAAAAGAAAGATAAACGACTTCAAAAAGGATAAAATTCTTTGTATCCGCTTCCCTTTTTTAAGGTTTTTGTATTTTAAAAATTTTTATTATGAAAATCTTTGAGGTTTTCGTACTACTTACTACCTCGACCATAATTTTATTTCAAAATAGTATGTTTACAAAATGTACAACCGATATAGCATATGGCCAACTCCCCAGATGGTCACTTAGGCCTGACAAATTCGTACGTGACACTCCCATGGTCCGCGGGCGACACGGGCCCAAAGACAGCCGGGGCAGCATGAAGTAGTGTGCGGGTGACGATGACTGATATATTTTATATTATACTACTACCTTATTTATTACTACCCTATGGGCTCATTTGCAAATTATGCCTAACTAAGTATTAGCGAAATAGGATACGAGTAGGCTTCCGCTTAAGACCTTCCAACTCGCATAGGATATAGTATAGACATGGGGTATGTCTTATTCATAAAACTTTACGGGCCTGATTTAGTTAAATTTTATCCCTATCTTACAAATACATAACTCAAAATGACAGATAAGGACAAACGATTATTAGCTAATTGAGGTTTGTAGCGCGTTTATGAATAAGGGAGATAGAGGGAGGAGATTAAAATGCCTTCATTTCAAATGAATAGGTACAATGTGTTGTTAAGGATACCGTTATTCCACCTACATCGAGGAACCTAAATGTCAATAGTCGAGAACATCATTGTGTTATTAATGTTATAATATTTGGAGCTGGGTAAGTAACTGTTGATTGTTCTCAAATTATGTCAATGCCTTTTAATAACATGGTTACTGTATGTAGGTATTATAATATTACAAATTGACACTCTTCATTTTATGACGTCAGACGGAACATGTCAAACGGAAGAGAAACATCGCTATTGTGGTGGCCCCAATTGTGTTAATAACATTTTTGGGTTATTACGTTATTAGATTGACTCATTTATAGTAAGTAGAAGATAAAGTATTTCAACAGAATGACAATAATGAGATTACATGAAACTAAGATTTTTTTTATTTAGTTCTATACACAATAAACAAATTTACAGCTTTGAAATTTCGCCAACTGCGGAACAGTTTGTTGGCTTACTTACTTAATTACTTCTAAATGTTAGGCTCTTTTAATTAGCTTAACACGTTTTTAGGGTTCCGTACCCAAAGGGTAAAACGGGACCCTATTACTAAGACTCCGCTGTCCGTCCGTCCGTCCGTCCGTCCGTCTGTCTGTCACCAGGCTGTATCTCACGAACCGTGATAGCTAGACAGTTGAAATTTTCACAGATGATGTATTTCTGTTGCCGCTATAACAACAAATAGTAAAAACAGAATAAAATACAGATTTAAGTGGGGCTCCCATACAACAAACGTGATTTTTGACCGAAGTTAAGCAACGTCGGGCGGGGTCAGTACTTGGATGGGTGACCGTTTTATTTTTGCCGTTTTTTGCATTATGGTACGGAACCCTTCGTGCGCGAGTCCGACTCGCACTTGCCCGGTTTTTAGGGTTCCGTGTACCCAAAGGGTAAAAACGGGACCCTATTACTAAGAGTCCATGGTCCGTCTGTTTGTCCGTCTGTCTGTCACCAGGCTGTACCCCATGAACCGCGAGAGCTAGACAGTTGAAATTTTCACAGATGATGTATTTCTGTTTCCGCTACAACAACAAATACTAAAAAGTACGGAACCCTCGGTGGGTGAGTCCGACACGCACTTGTCAGGTTTTTTTTGCTTATACGTTATATTAACTTGACTTTTATAGTGTCATAACGTCACCCGCGTGAACGCTGTAGCAGTAACTGTAGCAGTCGTCATCCGAGTGGAACCTTAAAGGATGATTGTCGTTAGACCGGGCCGTGTACGGGCCGGAGCTTCCGGCGGTTACTTTTCTATGACATGACAGGCGATCACGTGGTGCTTTCCATAGAAAACGATGCGCCGGACTTAACCTCCGGCCCGGACACGGCCCGGTCTAACGTGAGTCATCCTTAAAGGTGACGTTAACTGTGCTGCAGCTACATTTGGATGTAAGTCACAGACATGCGCACTTTGAGTTAACTAATTTAGGGATATGTTAGGTATGTCTTAATTGACCATGAAGATGGGGGAATTGAAAAATGTACGAGGGGCGTTCAATAAAAAGTGAGAATGAGTATGTTATATACAACTTTTATTAAATGTTATTTTATTTTTCAACATAGTCACCTTTTAGCATAATACACTTAGTATATCCTTTTTCTAAACTTATAATTCCATTTCTAAAAAGGTTTCATCTTGAGTACTTAAAAAATCTTGTACTGCAGCAACTACCGCGTCGTCGTCTTCAAATTTCTTGCCTCTTAGGTATTCCTTCAATCTCGGAAATAGGTAGAAATCACTAGGGGCGAGGTCTGATGAATACGAAGGATGCTTAAGGATATCCAACCCAGCATCACGTATTGCAGCCATTGCAACGGCGGACTTGTGTGCCGGTGCATTGTCCTGACCTGACCTGACAACACAATTTTCGAGAGTTTACCTCGCCGTTTTTCACGGATCTCATTGCGCAATGTTGCTATTTGTTTGGCATATAAAGTGCCCGTAATAGTGGCTCCATGCTCGAGATACTCAATCATTACGACCCCTTTACCATCCCAAAAAACAGAGCCCATGACCTTACAGGCAGATGGGCCCACCTTGAATTTCTTCGGAGTTAGAGATGATGGCCTTTTCCATGTCATAGACTGCAGTTTCGTTTCAGGGTCGTAATGATGGAGCCATGTTTCGTCCATTCTTATAAATCTCGCCAAAAAAAGTTCCCGGTCTTGCTGTATCAGGTCCAAAGCTTCTTGACAAATCTCGACTCTAATTTGTTTTTGCGTGTCAGTAAGTATTCTGGGTACCCAACGCGCTGATACCTTTTTCATACCCAAGCGTTCATGTAAAATATTATGCACGCTCCCCGTTGAAATCTTTACATTTTCAGCAATAAAACGAACCGTGACACGACGATCCGCCAAAACTAAGTTTTCGACTTTTTTCACAATTTCTTCAGTTACTGCTGTAGTAGGGCGTCCGGAGCGGGGGTCATCCATGATCGATGTTCTTCCACGTCTAAATTCGGCGCACCAACGTGCGACTGTCGAATACGGAGGAGCATTACACCTTAAAGTGTCCCGTAAATCTAAATTGACTTGGTCCGTAGAAAAATTTTTCAAACACAAGTATTTGATAACGGCGCGCAGTTCAATTTTCTCCATTTTCACTAACGTACTCAATAGCATCGCAAAGAAATCGCCGTATTTCTTTTTTAAACAAAAAACAGTTCGTTTTTTTTTATGGCTATCAGCTAGGTAGATTAGCTTTACCGGCCAGTATTTACTTTCCTAATATTTAAAGAGTTTGCATCTCATTCTCATTATAACGCCCCTCAAATATTGAACGCCCCTCGTACATGTGCAATTTCTATTATGAGTTTCGTAGGCTCTTTTATTACTCAAGCCCATTTTGTTTTCTTCGCGACCTCCAAAAAAAACAAAACATTGATCCTTTTAAGCATTTCTTTTGGCGTGGGTCCGCAATATATGTATAGTATCTATAGTGATTCCTTTTTTTACTTGAATCTCATACACAAAATTTACACAGGTAGTTTTAAAAATTGTATTTTACATGTTATTTTATTGTCTTAATTGGCAAATGACAAATTGTACATAAGTAGGTACCGATAGGATAGGCCGCCGGGCGACGGTGAGAGCCGCATCCCCTTTGATCTAAACTTAGCAAAATAGTCCTCGGCCTCAATTTTCCGGCCGTCTGTAAACGTAACAACCGGCATCCTGCGATGATTTGCGGGATTAGATCCTGTTAAAGGTTAGATGGGGCAGCAAATTATAATAATATACTAGGTACCTATCTAGTTGTATCCGCGACTCCATCTGCGAGGAATTCGGTCCGGTTAATTAAGTTAAAGTTAATATTCGCTCCCGTTACGTTAGAGAACAAATTTCCAAAAAAGGAGTGTATTCCACTCCCAGGGCTAGCTTTCGGGTACATCACATGCCAATATGTCATCAAAATCGGTTCAGTAATTTGGCTGAGAATCACACAGGCAGACAAAGTTTTTTTGGCTGTACCTGTGTTAAATTTTGGAATTAGGTTGCCAAAACGGTCCTCGGGATCCTTTAAGATGCAATCGAGAAAACGCTAAGTTGCGATAAAGAAAATGGGTCATAGATTTTTAATTAATAAATTCCCTTTCCGACGAGATTCAATAGTTCGAGTCAAAATGGGCGCCAATCAACCGTAATAACACTACTTTTCATGTAGAATACGAGGAAATTCAAATACATGTGAATTTTACAAAATATTATTAAGAGAATTATATGTATATTTAGGTACTTGTGCCTGTAGTATTTTTCATGTACCGTAAAATGGGGTGAGTAGGGTTCGCGGGGAGAAATGGGTTATGAATGGGGAGAGAAGGGATGAAAGGGGGTGAGATGGGATTTTAAGGCTATTGCTACAAGAATATTAATGTATTCCAATTTAAAATGGAGCTATAGTAATACTCATAATAAAAAAAATCGATCCAACAATCTTCCAAAATCATCTTTGTATGAAAACCCATCTCACCCCAATTACGAGGGACTACGGGGTGAGGTGGGATTTCCTGTTTATCGTGAAAGTTATGAAAAGGAACTACCCAAAATAAAATAAAAACTAAAATACAAACGTCCGGAACACTTATTATATACACCATTCAGTTTGCATATGTAAATATAAAATGTTATCGAGGTTTGAATGTCAGTTTTGCGCCTACTCACCCCATTTTACGGTACCTGAGGTAAACGTGTCGATATTTATGGAATCAAGAGTTAAGGGTTTATGGAATAAGAATGAAAATTCGTAACACTACAAAAAGGATACAAAATTACAAATTAAATTACAACTAAAGCTTAGTTACAAATAAAAATTAAAACTATAAATGGAAATTATACAACAAATCTATTTAGAACCGATTTGCTTATAGAAAAAAAAAACGTACTTTGAAAGTACAACTCCCTAGGGCCGAAACGTATTAATTTCCAACCTTCGTAGATAAACAATGCTCATGTTTCTTACCGAGCATGAGAAATGAAAAGTTATTTTCGCATTTATTAATGGTAAACTTAGTTTAGCTAATTCCTCAAACTTCTAACTATTAAACGATTACCTATCAATATCACTGTATGCCTATGCTGCGCTTAAACACCGTGACATTTAGAACCATATTAAAACTTTCATCACATCAAGTAACCACGGTATTACCTACTCTTACGGAATATAGTAAATATAATATATTCCAGGTTTTTGTTATTGAATATGACATTTGTTATGCGTGGGGTGAAGTATAGTTAGTTATTTCATGTGTGGCTTCTTTAGTTTATCAACGAATCTATAATGGCAATATTTAAGTTCGCGATTGCGGTAAAGGGTATGCAGATGTCTCAATTATAGCCTATCATCGTATATAAGTGAGTTCACTTTGGCAATTGAGCACAGTGGCTTCGGCTCGTTTCGCGTAGGTCAGCGATCTGAGATTACCTCCGGTCATTCAACATATCCAATATAGGAAATATAAATAACGTCATGCAGAAAGTGCTCATTATTACCGTGAAGTCGGTAACACACATGGCCAGATTGTATTTGTCCTTTTATCTACTTCCTTAGTAGGTATGCGTAAACGAAATGCGATGCGATGTGATGCAGCCAGGTAGGAACCTACCTCGCAAATACAAACCACTACACTTTTATGAATTTAAAATTGCTGATACATTCCTTTACGTTTTGTGCGTACCCACAGAAAGTTTTGTGTTTGACCCTATATAGCCATAATTTGCGAGGCCTGTCCCGGTTATATATAGGCTGGGCATATATAACATATTTTTCTTGTTGTATGTTATTTCGTCCGTCCGCCCGTCCGTCTGTCTGTCCGTCTGTGTGTAAAGACCGTTTCGGGAACGTGCGGAGATATCGAGTTAAAATTAAAATCTACTCAAGTCTACAGTCGCATTGAAGTTATGAAAAAATCAAACTTCTCAGTTAACGTAAAAAAAGATACGGCCGTATACCGTAAAAAACGTATATTTCGACACTCTCGAGAGAATCAAAATTTATAGGGTAGGTACTTCCTGTTGACCTAGCACGGTGAAATTTAGCAAGTAATATCGTCTTACAATACACGGGGAAAACCACCACCATCACCACCTATAAAATTGTAAAAAGAAACTACAAAATAAGTTAAATTTGTACGGAACTCTCGGTGGGCGAATCTGACTCGCACTTGTCCGGTTTTTTTAATGGTAGTTCCTAACAAGCAATTTTTCCTTACATGCCTATTTGGACCCCATATTATACAATCAGGAAAAGCGTCTGACCTTCACAACCAGCTGTATTCTCAATATGGGTACGACAAAGTATAGGTAACAGTTGCATAAATGAGTCATGTATAGTGGCTTATCGTTAACATACCGGTACAATTAGATGCGTGTCTTCTTCGAAATTAACCTCGGCCCGATTCGAACTTTAAGATACGTCAGTTAATAGAACTAGAAACGTTATGGATTAGATATGTCAGTGTCAAATGTGACGTCTCTTCAAAAAACGTCACTTTTGACACTGACACATCTAATCCATATCGTTTCTAGATCTATTAATTGACGTATCTTAAAGTTCGAATCGGGCAGCAAGACTAACAAACGTCGCGGCTGGTCGCGGTCACTGTATTGCAGCGTGCTTGGATCACTAACGTCCATAATTAAAGCTGTCGTTTTCTTGGCACGGATTTATTTACTATTGCGGACACTGGTATAATCACCTATTAGATATTACATTTATTTGCCTTCGCGCCGACGGCACTTGAACTAATGTAGGTACCTACCTTATAATGAAATAGTCTTAAAGTTTTCGTAAAACATTAATTTGTATTCCATCTACCTGACTATCACCAAGCTGTTCTTCGTGAAAAGTGGTTGAAATTTTCACAAACGTTATTTGGGGGTTTTCAGAAAAAAATGTACTTACCATATTACTTTTATCGAAAACCTAATAATTTTTGGGTTATATCGACTCAGAATCAAGAGGACTATTGATTGAAGCAAAATATTGTCCCCAGATTTTCATACAAATTTTGGATGTCAGTTTTGTGAAGGTCGGCCCATGAATAGGTACATAATGTATGGAAAAATACGTCACAAAACTGCCTTCTTTTTCTTCTTTAACTAGATAGTCCTCGTGATCCTGAGTAATAACCCTAAAGTTGATAGTTTTTGGAAAAAAGTAAATGGTACATATAGTTTTCAACTGAAAATGCCCATTTTTATTGCTGAATAGACCCTCAAAAAGAAAAAGGTATACAAACGTATTTACTTTCCAATTTTTTTATCGTAAATAGGTACGTATACTTACTTACTACTTACACTGTTCATTTCGAAATATATTTAATTAGATGCTTCCTACGTACTACGTGCTACACCTGGCTGCACTATCATCTGATTTAAGTACTTCAGTCATATGATGGTCGACCAAAGCGTATAAGGATACGACGGGGAAATCCACTTTAGTGCTAAGCTTTTTGTGCAAACCAGTTTATTCGAGTACGGGTGTCTGGTCAATTGAGGTAAGTACCTATAGTATTTTAGGTTGAAGTTTCTGTAATCCTATGTTGTCGACGTTGTCGTAATTTCGGTATTAGCTATTTTTTTTTTAAATAAGTTCAGTTGTAACTTTATGTATTAATTAGGTCCTTACCTATGAAATTGGCGTTTTTGTTCATAGATATAAGTCTGATCCTAGTTTTTTTTTTTTTACAAAAGTACATACACAATTACAATAAAACTACAGTGCACTCAATAAACAACGATTTTACATACAATTAATTGTTATTTTTTATTGTTAAGTGTTCAGAATTAAGCCTTGAAAATAGGTCTTTTCATGTGCTGTCGGTTCGAGTATTAAAATTACTTATATTTTTCTAATGGTACCAATTTTCAAGAAATGGAGATATTGAAAACATACCTTAAAGGTGTCAAAAATTACTGGGAAAATTTTGTTTGGTTTGAATTAGCCATCAAAAAAATATCCGCAAAATTAATTGTATGGAAATTCGTGTTTCGTTGAAATTCTCCGAACAAAACGCCAATTTCATAGGTAATGACCTAATATTAAGCAGCCGCAATGAGTTTTCTTAGAACGTTTGGAGTTCTGTGTAAATATGGAGCTCTATATTTTATCCCAAACCTATTCAGAGTCATTTAGGTTTCTAGGGCTCAATATTACCAGTAGTAGGTAAATTAGTAAAAGTCCAATTGTGCAAGTTGTAACAGTAAAAGCCCCATCATAAAACCGTTCATGGAAAGACATCAAAATCGTTCTTTTTTTATTACGCGAGTACCTATTGAATATTAAAATTTAAGTTGAAAGGATTTTTTTTGCACTGATAGTTGGCGCAGCGTGGACGGGAATAGGGTATTTTCCTACTAGTCAAATCAGTTACTTTTTTAGAACTGTCAAAACGATTTGCTAATATGGAATTTATATGAAACATTACACCGTGACGTCACGGTCAACTCACCTACTTTTTATATTTCTATCCGATTAATTAAATAGAACTTGTGTTTAAAAATAACTCATATCTGTGTTTTTCTAATAATTATCTGGTGCTTTATTTCATGCATGGTGTAAAATAATTTATTTTAAATACAGTATAATACCCTATTATTCGTAAATACAATAGGGATGTGGACAATTTTTAAGAACTGTATTCATTTTATAGATAAACACGTATATATTACAAAAAAATATATTTTATTCATTAATTTTAAATACAAAATAGAGCTTAATTAGTTAAAAGTTCGAGCCTAAACGCTCCAAGTTCTTACGTGACGTCACGAACACATAAATAAACAAACTGCTGTCAAAATGTCAGTCCTAGCGTAGATCCGGCGGGCTTTCTTCCGTGCGTAGATCAAAAGCTGTAGTATTTAATTTATCTCTCTTTCTAAAAGATAATTATTACGTAACTATATAAGCTAAATTAATGAATAACAAGTTTTACATGTCTTATGCAGTGCCTATTTGTAAAAGAACAACAATCAAGACCCTAGAGTATAATAAAACAAATATTTGTTACATGATACTAGTTTACGTTGCAGTTACGAATTTTGACTTGAATGATTTTGTTAATTGCGCACTATATGTATACATATTACGTTCAGCGATGATAACATTTCAAAAATGAATCACAATAACTGATTTCACACAAAAACACTTACAGTTACAATAGGGTATTATACTGTATTTAAAATAAATTATTTTACACCATGCATGAAATAAAGCACCAAATAATTATTAGAAAAACACAGATAGGAGTTATTTTTAAACACAAGTTCTATTTAATAAATCGGATAGAAATATAAAAAGTAGGTGAGTTGACCGTGACGTCACGATGTAATATTTCATATAAATTCCATATTAGCAAATCGTTTTGACAGTTCTAAAAAAGTAACTGATTTGACTAGTAGGAAAATACCCTATTTAAGATGAATTATTTTGATACAACTAAAATTTTGAGTGCAAATATAGCGGGCGCAGATATAACTTTTTAAATTTTTTTTGTTGTTTCTGACAGCCAACGTGGCAATGATAGTTCCATTCAGCCAAATTATAAAAAAAAATATAGTGAAATATCGTATTATTATATATACTTGGTCAAGCAAATCCTGTCAGTAGAATAAGGCGCGAAATTCAAATTTTCTATGGGACGATATCCCTTCGCGCCAACATTTTTTAAATTTGCCGCCTTTTTCTACTGACAAGATTTGCTTGACCATCTATATAATATTTTATTTATTTAATAACAAATAAATATATACTTTATATCAATAATGATATTTTTTGTACGTAATAAATGTCTAATGTCGAAATAAAAAATACATACTTACAGTCGCAGACTTACAGTTTTTGAACATCCAAACCAAACTCTTTGGTGGTGTCGTATGGATTACGGTCAGGTTTGACGACTTGTCTGTGGTGTTTCTTAGGCCATGACGTCACGAGCTCCGATTGGCGTTTGCAGTCACGTGATACTGGGCATTATTTTAAATACTTTCGATTATTTTTAATTAATTTATTACGCATATTTACACTTGCAAATTATGATTTTCAGCATTATAATATTCCCTGCTATGATAAAAAGTAAAAACATAACATGTTATATATTCGCGATTCATGTCAACAATCAACATACCTATTGGCGAAGTATTCAGATCAGATTAAAATAAATATTGGATTGAGATAGGTAAGTTAAGGGCATTGGCACCTAATATTCATATTAGGTTAAGATTATATGTAAGTACATATATTTAAGGTACCTATGGCTCCTATTCCTGAATCAAATATTCGAGTTTTATGAGTGTGTGAGTAATAAAGGAGGCATTGTACGCTGATAAAGTATGCCTCCGAATTATAATAATCTTTGTGTTTACCTACGGATGGCTAATGCGTATTTAATGAGTTTTACGCATTCACGACGATCGTAAATACCTGGATCGTATTATAATTTTCTGTGATTTTCCAAATAACCGTACCTACGTAACAAATGCGTAGTGACGGCTGTACCTCTTGTAACCGACTGTCCCTGAATAAGGAAGGTGCCTATTTGCCTAAGGTTTTTTTATTGAGTAGGTAATTATGTTGTATAACTTGCGAAAAATGCTTGGTGAAAATTGCATATAGGTACCTTTTACCTAGGTACTTAATTACTTGTGTATTTATCTAAATTATTTATGTGACAGGTACACAATAACTTGATAGTAATCATGTTAGGTCGGAACGCCGTAAACTGAGATATAAAATAGCATAAGTCCTTTATACGTCCTTTAGGTAACTTAACAACCGCTGAATTCATAAATTATTTATTATAATAACAAAAACATAGTGGACAGCTGCCTACAGACAAAACAAAAGTTTAAGCATAGAGAAATATATAAGTAATATTTCTCTATGGTTTAAGTACCTACCTATTTAGGTAGGTCGTAGGCATGGTATAATAATATACTCCGCCTGGTACTCCATTCCCGTCTTTTCTAGGTCACCTAACTGACACGGGCCTACGTCATCATGCGACAGCGCTATATGATAATATGCGATAGCGCTATATATAGCGGCCATGTTGTTGTGACGTAGGCGCGTGTCACTCTGGGAATGGAAGACCATGTTTTATTAGACTATGGTCGTAGGTTTATGTTTGTTGTTTATTAGGGTAGGTAGTTTATTAGTAGGTTTATGTTTGTGATGCCTCCTTGAATGGATTACAATTAGAAGCTTTGTGCTGGGCAGGTGGCATGTGAGCACCTCAATTAATATAGGTAGGTATAGTCGAGACGCCATTAGTACCTAAATTAATCCTTCTTAATACAATTCCAGTATGTCGATTAACTGTGGTAAAGGACTGCTTCACAATAAAAATGCAAGTAAATATGCAATGCAATGACATGCATGAAACAGAGCGCCGATTGATGCACCGCTCGATAATGTTCTCCGTCCACTGATTGAAGCAATTATTGTGCTCGCAGCTCCATAGCCTCTGTTCAAATACCTACAGTTTTGTTTACACTAACTAAGTAACTATTTAAAGGATTTTTCCGCCATCGTGTTTTTTCGTGTGTTGTCACAGAAGGTAAAATAAACGCGGCAAAAGTAGCGCGAGCCGGAGGAGATGTGACTCGCAAATTACCACGTATTAAAGTAAAATAACAAAAATATATTCATATTAAACGTATATATTGGCATGCTATTCATAACAAAAATGAATAACTTGTTTATGTTGCTTGTGTAGTAGTGTCGGTTCGTCCACCGAGTGGCCAGCAGCCGTGCCCGCGACAGCATCAGCCGCCGTTGTGGACGCGTCCTAAGGCCGCAGACGACTGAACCAGATATAACCGGATTCTGCTGAGAATAATGAATGACAGCGGGTTCACTAGTTATTTATTAACTCGTCCCCCACAATTATAGTTTCATATCATAACTCATAATAAATTACATCGAAAATTATGCTAACTGTATAAATATTTAACCGACGACATTTAGGGTAGCTATGTCAAAATTAAAAAGCGTATAATTATAAGTACCTACTTTGATATTTTTCTAGCTAAAAGTTGCTTTGCTGCAAGTGGTGTGGCAGCTCCCCCAGAAAAATACAAACAGGAAAATAAAGAGAGGTAGCACAATTTTTGAAATAATGGAAGAGGATAATGAGGCCTGAACTCGTGACTCCGGTGTACCGCCTACCACCTTTGCCCACTTTGTCTACCACTGAGCAACCTAACCTAGACCTATCCGTCTGCGGTGAATATTTCTAAGTTCCAAGGGTAAAAGTACTCCCTACCTACTCTTACAAAAATAGCAGGCTGAAAAATGTAGTGCAGACCAAACCTAAACTATGTAAGTATAGTTAATCCCACCCCGGCTTCGCACGGCTTAGCAAATTATAGGTACACATAAACCTTTCTCTATCGATAGGTGAAAAACGCACGAAAATCCGTTCAGTAGTTTTCGAGTTTATCGAGAACATACAAACACACAGACGCGGCGCGGGTCTTTGTTTTATAAGTTGTAGTTTTTTTATTTATTTATTATAAAATGCACAAACTGTTCTCGAATTAATTACCCGTATATGTTACCTACATACATATAGATAGATGCAACATAATATAGCTGCCAGCACACACGATTAGGGATTGCAAATATTCGAAACTTTCAGGTATTCGAATATTCGACTTTTTCTGACGACATATTCGAATATTCGAATAATTATTCGAATATTATAAAAAATAAAAAAATGAACGAGAAATCGGTTTATTATCGTTTTATTCAAAAGCTTTTTTCACATATTGCTAAAACTAATGATATTTTGCAGAAATCCACTTAATTAACTTGATTTTATCATCCTACTATGAGATGCCCACATTTATAAAAACAAGTAAAACGCCAAAATAAGACGTATTCAATATTTCTAGATAAAACTTTTATTATAAATGCGTCGTTGCGTGAAATAATATAACTTTAACCATCCAAACACCTAGGTATGTAAGATATTTTTTTTAGTAGGTAATTATTTTCTAATTTAAATTAACTTGTAGTCACTCAGAGGCCTGTAAAAAGGCATGTGCCTAATTCCATTGTATTTTGAATCTTTAGACTTTGTTTGTTTTGGCAAGTTTTTATTACTAAAGGTCGACTTAATTATATAATATTGGAATATTTAAGGGAAAAAATTACTTGAATACTGGGTGGATTATTCGTTAGCTAAAGGTGCATAGTTAGATTACCTAGTTGGGCAGGTTGGGTATGATCAAATTTGAGAATTGTGATAAGTGCGGGTAAGGTTTAGTCTTCAAAAAATCGCTTAACGTACGCTTGCACTGAATAAACAGAATGATCCTTTAACATAAAACTTACGCACTGTAAAAATAACATACTTTTTGATTTCGTTCTTTCTCTTCTTTCAAATTGAGTTAAGTTTCACTGTATTCACCAAGTCTATCGAGAGGAATACAGTAAAAATATTATTTTCTTCGTATTTGGGTACCTACCGTTCCTCATTCACTGTAAATACCCGGAAAACACACAGAAACTGTAACTACAGCGGATGAAATAGATTTTTTATAGTAATGAAAAAATATTCGAATATTCGAAACCTGAGCGGCCGTTGATATTCGGTCGAATATTCGACAAATTCGAATATTCGAATATTCGAATTGCAAGCCCTACACACGATGCAGGCTGGGTCGGGGACCCCGCGCCGCTTGTACCTAATTGCAACAACCTAATTTGACCGGTCCGGAATTACGAAAATAATTTTCCGACGACTGGTTTGAGACAGGCCCAAGCGCACCCAACTCGCGGTCGGTCACTGCGCTTTAAGGTTTCTGCGCGATTGCCAAAATATTTAGATGAAAAGCATAAGAACCAAAATTGAAACCATCATACAGTAAATCAAAATCATAAAACTGTCACTGGCACAGTTAGACCAAGATATATAAGTCGTAACTCAGTGCAAGTGTTATTTTAAACGTCAAACTTCTATGAAATTGTATGACGCGGACGTATAAATAACACTTGCACTGCGTGTGCTATCAAAATTGGTGCAGACTTATCGTGGTCTAACTCTAGTTACGAGCATGATTAAGATAAAGACCCGGTGAGGAGAGTCTAATTTATACCGGGTACCTATTTATGTATAGATTGTGTGTCATTGGTATCGCCGTGGCCTTTATTTCCGTCTGCAACAAGGCCACTTGCGCAATGCACAGGAGAATTCTAATGACCCCACATTTCAAATATGTATACATAAATAGTTCATATAAATATAAATATGGGAATCGTATACTTATTTAGTGATAATGTGGGTATACGCTATTTCATGAAATACACGGTGGCTAAAAAATAACTGCAAAATAGACCAGCCAAAATGTATGAAACAGCCAAATTTTTTTTTTGCGATTCAGGGTTGGACCCAAAGTAAAAGTTGCTCAGTATAATCCCAAAACCTCCCTGGCAACGGGAATGCAGTTATTTTTTAGCCAACCTGTATATATACGGAACAAGTGCAGTAGGTAAGTTAGGTACTTACACACACATCAGACAAGATACGTTTTTGAATATATTAGTATGGTATACAGGGTGGAAAGGCACGACGATCCTTCCCGGAAGTATTAGGTCGTTTAAGTGATACAGAGACTATTGGTAATGGTAAAAATCGTTAATTGAGTAAAAAATAAAAATTGCAAAAATACTACTTTTTAACTGTGGTGATAACCCTATAGCATGTGCACATGACGGCTAGATTAAGGATCTCCGTCGGGAAAGCTCGGGACTTTACACTTTTTTCCGATCGTTGACAGTATCGCAATGATGTATGAATGACGCATAAATGTCAAATAAATCAAATGCATGCAAAAATATTACAAACAATTTTATTACTTTCTTAGATAATTACTTTTTTCCAATATTTAATACTATCTTCTTTTCACATACGGTGTTCAAATGTACCTCCGTGTATTACAACGCCGCCGCAGCCCGTACCCGAGTATGTCGATGCACATGCGATATAGTGTCTTCGTCATTTATCCTCCGCAGAAAGCACCAATTAGCCTTTGTCTCATTTCGTCCGCAGTTTCACATTCCGTTTGGTTTGGTACACCATATCTTTTACACAGCCCCACAAATTTAAATAGCCACGAGCATCTAACATTTTTATTTGAAGAATATGACATTCAATAAGTATAGTTCAATGAAAATTTAATTTCAAACATCAGACGTCTTGTCTATTTCCTACCACGCAAGAAGGTTTGTTAGTTTGGTATTGAAGAAGTATTTATTCTTGATTTATTCTTAGTATTTCATTTTTGCAAGTTCATTAGGTGCAACTAACACAACCTACATGTAATTTTTTATTATTTTAGATAGTTTCCAATTATTCGAAAATAATTTTGTGAAACGTGTTAAGAAACTAAAACCTTTTTATCAGTCAAGGAAACCAGAGATTGCGTACTTTTGAGTGGTTGTCAATGTCACCATTTGAACTGTCGTTGTAAACAATGTTGTGGTTAGTATTATTAATATTAAGGAATAACATAACTATTTCATTCAAGTATTGAACAAGTGGAACCACTAAGAAAGCGAAAATCCTGCAATGATTCTTACCGTGCTGTAAGCAGACCTAAAAATGGTTAGATGGCAACAAATTAGCATAATTTCCTGTCGAATACTGATTGTTTACAAGTAAGTTCATTGACCCTGTCACCTGTTAGGGTTAGAACAAAGTAGTTTTTTGCGTGGATGTTTAAAAGGTCATAATTTAGAAACGGTTGCCCATATTAACATAGTTTCTATGGAGAAAATATAGAGCTTAGGCTAAACTATCTCCCATTTCCGGAAAGGATCGTCGTGCCTTTCCACCCTGTATACTATACTATTTATATGGTATATTTTGAATATATACCCTATTCCCTACCTACTCACTAGCCTCCGCTTGCGACTTGGTCCGCATTTAAAAGTCATAGGGTAATAAAATTTCAAATAAACCCTTTTTAGTGGAGGTACAGTCACCTGCAATAATATATTACTTACCTACTCTTCGAAGGCCACAAAAATATGTACACGCTTTTATGGCTCTACAAATAAGATCCTGTCAGATATTTTATTAGCGGTCTTTGTTGTGTAACATATTATTGCAGGTGACTGTACCAACCATGTTTGAAAAACCACATATGTAATTGAAGACATTTTTAGCTGATATAATATAATTCATAAATATGTATACATTTCGGCACCTTAATCCATTGCGTAGTGAAAAAATGTATAGGTACCTACATATTTATGAACTCGACTATACGCGCTTGTATTCATTTCTATGATCAACTTTTACTTGTTTATATAGTGTTTACCCGTAGATAATTGTGAAACTGACAGAGACGTTGTTTGAGATTGTTTGCAACGCAAAGATAAAACCAACTAGTGTCTGAGGAATTTACAGGTATTCACGTCGGTCTCTATTCGCGTCATCAAAAACAACTTAATATGCGAATGATTAATATTAATATTTAATTGTAAAGGAACTTTTCGCTTCGGATTAACTTATATTAAAATTAAATAACATTTGCAGATACATAAACAAGAATATTCCACTCGTGTATCTCAAACGGGTTCAGTTTAAATAGACGAAAACGCTTAACTTTGACGCACTTTGGTGACATTATGATTCATTAATGTCGTCGACTCTGCATCATTTACCGTACCTTAGATTAGACAGGAAAATAAACTAAATCATCAAACCGACCTTACAATAACAGGAGCTATTTAGTTGACCTATAAAATTAGTAGTAGGAAATACCTAGTCATATTTTTAACATTTAATTGCCCCTAGTTCAAAGTCTAAATTCCATCTGCATTTTCTGAAGTTGGAGATTCTGGGTTTGAATCCCGATAAGGGAATTAATTTATGTTTATCAGAAATACATTAAGTTTGCTATTTTAGCAACAAAAGCAACATAGGTATTTGTATCGACGTCTAGCAACGACAACACAAGCTTTATTAAGTAGTAGGGTTAGTAAGCGCATTGAGTATGTACTTTTGTCTCAGGCAATGCCGTTTGGCACGATTGTTCATTAGGTCAAACAAAGCTGATTTAGCCCGATAGCCACATTGTGAAGCCAAAATTGTAAAAAAAAATACATAACATTTTCATTTATTACTAACATTTTTTTTTGTATGTAAAGGTATAATCATAATTTCAAAAATTAATTCCTCGTCCCTAAATTATACGAAAATGATATACCTATATAATTTGCCCTAGTTGCTAAGAACCGGAAGAAATTTAGCATAGATTGGACCTGGGGAGTTGACCCTTACACCCCCCCTTTTTGGGGGGTATGCACGGTACGATCTCGGGGCTACCGGGCCAAATCAGCTTTGTTTGACCTAAGGAACAATCGTGCCAAGCGGTATCGCCTGAGTCTAAAGTGCATAGGTACTGCTCCATACATTTCTGCTCATTACTAACCCTACTACCTATATTGAGCTTTCTGTTTCACGCCGATTTATTTAAGTTAAGTTACCTTTGGTGGCCCGCCACGTGATCCTGGTATAGATAGGTACATAATCATGCCATCTGAACGTCACCTTTAAGCAGATTCATCTTGCGGCCCGGGACTACAAGGCAAAACCGTCTTTGTGACTCTTCTAAAAAAAAGGTTTAGTATATTTGGTGTAGATTTACAGTCGGACCTGGTAGGAGACGCTCCAATTTAATTAGGAACTAAAATGCTAAATAATGGCGCACGTCGCTTGACGCATCATGCCACCTCTAATTTCAATACAAACCGCTCTGTACTAACTGAATATCTTCACATATGTTAACATACTCAACAATTTTTTTAGAATAAACCCGAAAACAATTCAAAAATAAAGTTATGCAAATAAGTACGTCGTGATTTCCTCATTGCTACGATCATGCTAAAGTTTCAGTGACTGAAAAACAAAACATTTGTACGTGAGTGCGATAGTTACAGATAGTATACCACATGCGCATACTGATACTTGCGGGTACTTGAAGTTAATAGCAAGAGGGATATTTCCGGTTCAGTGTTAAATAGTCTCGTCACGTACTTGGACTTAAACAACGGCGTACTATAAAAACAACATAGTTAATAATATTTTGTAAATAAAGAGGTACGCAAAGAAAATGCAAAAACTGTTGTGTGGGAATGGAGTGCGAGCATACTTATTCGTTTACATCATGGTCTTTCAAACACCTTGAATTTAGAAATATAAGGAAACTGGTGTAGGTAGGTACGCGTGCCATGCATGAGTAATTTTGGGGCATTCCATGGATACAAATGTCAGAGCATTATCTAATGTGCGAATATGAATTCGCTTATTATCATTGGTCCTCTGTTGTTTTTATTTTTATTACGTTCGGCTTCACATGTCATTGATACATATTATGTTGGCAAGTACGTAAATGTACCAATGAAGCGAATTAACTATGATAGTTAAGTACTAACTACTAACTAAGTGTTACTCTGTATCTTTATATAAGGTATCTGTACTATATGGTAAATTCATATTTATAGGTAGGTAGCTCTACGTTCAATAAGCGTTTGCTTGCGCGAATAATGCACGCCGGGCGGCTGTTGATTGTCAATCTTACTTGCGTAAACATAGCAAAAAGTCCCTCCCAACAATGTAACGCCAGAGATGCGGACATGTCGCAGCAGACATTCACTCAAAAAATAACCTTGATCAACAACGAGGTATATTTTTTGTTAGATATTTCGCCGTAAAGATTTCGATTAATCGCTTCATGGTATTAATGTCACAAACAAGTAAACCAATTTTACACACATTGAGTAACACGCAAACATTAATTGAAAATGAAGTAATAATTGGAATCAGAACCCACAGTACCATTGAGTATTAGTGCATCTTTACGTATTTTCATACCATGACTAGCGACCCGTCCAAGGTTCGCACGGGTAAACCTTAATAAAATATTCACCTAAACCTTTCTCAGGAATCACTCTATTGATAAGTGAAAACCGCATGAAAATCCGTTCAGTAGTTTTTGAGTTTATTGCGAACATACATACAGACAGACAGACGCATGGGGGATTTTGTTTTATAAGGTGTAAGATCTAAAATAGAATAATTACACGGCTGAGGTGTCTGATTTTATGGTAGGTATACATATGCATACGTATTAAAATATTAGAGATAAAAAAAATTGTTATGAGAAGCTTCTAGTTAGTGGTAAAAAGTCGAGTTTTCATGTAAGTTTAGAAAATATTCAGTTGAATGCCAATATGGTAGGCGTAGGACGGCGCGGACGCGGGCGCCGCGCCGCAGCCGCCGGCTCAGACGCCAGTGAGTCGCTTGGCACACTTCCTCTACAAATTTCCTATTCAAGTTTAAACGAATTCTAAGCGCACTAGCTAAATCTGGCATCTCAGGCTTGCCAATGATCTCTTTGCAATACATTACGACTGACGTTTTGCGCATATCTCAAATTCAACATAACAGATTTTCATGTCCACTAAGAGCACTCAGGATTGTTAGCAGGAAATTTGAGTACCTATCTGCCTATTAAGTTTGCTCTAATATTTAATTAAGAAAACGTTCTGTATATTTTAGTTTGTAAATATTTATAATATAACATCGATTATTTCACATAAGCATATCTACTGTATTGAGTGCAAAATAGGGAAAGTTGTTTACTCCGTGAGCTCTAGTGCTGAAAAGGACCCACTCAATACAAACGAACAAAACCTCTTGAATGTCCTGATGTAAATAGGTACATTGTAGAAAATAAACATTACAAGTTGTTTTAAATAAGCATTATCTTTGAAAACAAATGGGACGTCATCTCTTTCATCAATCTTTTTACTTTAAAATATAACCTCTTTTTCTTTTGGACCGAATATTTCCTAAAATATTTCACTTTATCAATAAATGGTTTTAAAGTAATGGATCTATCCAACGTCACACCACATCATAGGGTTTGAGAATTTGAATAACTGTCAATAGAGTAGAATTTATAACGGCCATATGCTTTATGGAACAACATGCGGTAAAGGCTTTAAAAATAAAAATAAAGTAGGTAGGTACCTTAATTTTTTTTTTCAATTAATTATTTTACCAATTTGCTGTCATGATTGATTTATGTATCTATGCCAAATTGCAGCTTTCTAGCACTAACGATCACGGAGCAAAGCCGCGGACGGACAGACAGACGGATATGGCGATACTAATATAAATTCCTAGCTCCATTATTTTGTTGTTGTGAAATAATTTATGGTGGTATTACATCTGTCCAAAATACTTATGTATTTTGATTGCCCTTTCACATACTTTCCCAAAGTTTTCAAACGAACACGAGCAGAGAGCAGAGAAGGAAAGTGCGGGTATTTTCCATGCAGCGACCAGTCCGAGGCGCACACGCGCACGCGCTGCTGCCGACCGGTCTGGTGCAGCCGCATCGCGACGCGAGGGCAATATGTACGGGCTATTCATGCAGCTGTCGTGGCCCGGACAGGGTCCATTAGACACGCGCAAGTGACATAGTTTATAGTTCTTTGAGATTATATGCGTCGTTTTAAATGCCGGAAATAAAATTGCATACCGTTTTATTAGACAGGCGTCCGGTTTTTTATCCCATAGCTCAGTACTTAGTCCATCGCTTTCACCCAATAAGCTAGCTCATTTTATATTCCATTAACTCTCAATAGTCCTTATCCTTACACCCTGGCGGGTGCTGCCTGTGCTTGCGTCTCATGACACGAGCCAGGGCACAGCAGGCGCTCGGTGTACGCCTTACATTTCATTAAAGTGTAAAAAGGGCCTCTACGTGTTGACTTCGGCTCCGTGCACGCCTCCCAAAAGTTTTAAATCACCTAAAACTGAAATTATTAAATCCCAATTTTTATTTAATATTTAAAGTTTCTCAGGTTCATGGCTGTATGAGTAATGCCGTTGATATTAACCTGTATGATAAAATCATTAGTTATATGCACACAAGCTGTTAACTATTGCCCACAGGAGTAACCACTTTTGTTTAACAATCTGTTTATGATCCATTTAAATGTTTTCAATAAGTACAGTCAAGTTATTAAATATACATCATCTATTTATGACCATATTGCGATTAAGGTGGTGTGTACATGTTTTTGGCACTTTGTCCGTGTCGATATTTAATACCTTGACTGTACTAGGTACTTTAATTAAATATTATCCAGATAATCTGCCAGTTACCGCAAGGTATCTGCTGGTCTCGTTTGCGTAAAAGAGGAAGCAACACCTACACGAGACGAGTGCTTCCCGGCCCGGCGCGCGGCGACACGACGATCGGGTGTCAGCAGTGTCATGTAGGGTTGCCAACTTTTTTTTGGTGGAATATTAGTATTTTCCAGAATAAGGCATCAAAAATATAGTACATTTCAAAAAAATATAGTACATTTCAAAATAATATAGTGCTTTTAGATAACATACTAAACATGAGTGTAATATACGTTTAATCGGAAATATAGTATTTTAGCGTACTATATATTTTTTCAAAAGTATATAGTACATAGAGCCAAAATATAGTACAATTATATAGTGATATAATATAGTACGGTTGGCAACCCTAGTGTCATGCTATCCCACCTTCCTATTCCAGCATACACCAATTTATTCTAATAAAATACCTTATGCGTGTGTAAGTACCTATATCTTTTTAATCATAAAAAAACCCAGCTAAATGCGATTTGGGCCGTACATACCAATACCATCAGACAACTTTTACAACAATTTTTATTACAAATTTACAAATTTCAGATTTTTCCCTATATCTTTAATATATATAGACGATATTACTTGCCAAATTTCATAGTTCTAGGTCAACGGGAAGTACCTACCCTATCAATTTTGATTCCCTTGAGAGTGTCCAGATATACGTTTTACGCATAAACATAATAAACATATCATTTTTTTACGTTAACTTAGAAGTTTGATTTTTTCACAGCTTCAAGAAACCGTATGGTATAAATTTCAACTCGATACCTCCACGCATTCCCGAGATAAAGGGTCTTGACAGACAGACGGACGGACTGACGGACAACGTAAGCATAGTTAGGGTACCGATTGGCACTCTTCGGGTATGGACCCTAGAAATATTTAATTCTAAAAGAATGTCAGCCAGACAAAGTTAGCCCACGCAGTGCAAGTGTCATTTATATACGTCATAATTTCATAGAAGTTTGACGTTTAAAATAACACGTGCACTGCGTGGGCTATCAAATCCACTGCAGACATTTCATGGACTGACTCTAGTACTTAGTATATGTACCTATATAATCAAAAACTTCTCGGATCTATGGACCTACTGGTAGGCACTCATTATCTGCCCGGTAATTGTATGGAATTAGTAGTACCTAAATATAATGTAGTAGTGAGGAATGTCATTATTGAAATGATAACATTTTAATTCTTGCGCAGTTAAGAAACGATCTCGTGCACGCGGAACAGAAGTGGTTATCCTTCTGCTCCGTACAAACGCATGACTGTCTGTTCTCCTACTACTGCATCATTTTATGTATACGTATTATGTATACGTATCTATTTAGGGCTTGTGCACTAATCACGCGAGGTTCGATAGGGGGAGGGGGGCTCACGAAAAAATCACGATAGATCACGTTGGGGAGGGGGGTATAAGGAAACCTCACGTATATTTTTCTACAGTGAACGAAACTAAGAAAAAAAGACCTACCACATGAGTAGATAGGTACTTTTTCTCGGTTACGTTAAACATAAATCTTTACTTTGCACTTCAAAATAGCGAGTCCATTTAACGAAAATAGAAAAATAAACAAGATTTTCTATATACAATACTACTTATCTTAAAATTAGGTCGAATGAAAAAAATTCAAAAAAATACACGTGGGGTTGTGTGGGGGGAGGGGGACCTCACCAAATATCACCAATCTGGGGGGTCAAAAAGTAGCCGAAAACACCTCGCGTGATTTGTGCACAACCCCTTACCTGCGTTTTAATATTTCCTGCGTTTTTATATGTATAGTGTTTTTTAGCATTTTGATAGTCTGTTTTTTTCAACATATTAGCATGCTGTTTTTTTCAACATATTAGCAAGATCGCGCGAGTGCGTGAAACTAATACGTTTCCAATCTGGTTTCAACACATCATTAGCACATTCGAGGCAAACCACTGCAGTAGCTATTGATACGTCGTTTTATAAAACAATTAGTTCAATACTGACAGTTATATAATCGCATTTAGTAACTTAAACGTAGATATTCTAAATGCGATTGATAATTTAGTGCGATTAGTAGACATCAGGCATATTGGGTAGGTAGGTTAGGTGAGTTAGGTACATTATTTTAGAGCTATGAAAATTTTTGTGTTTCTGCCTAATATTAATTTTATATTTTTTTAGCAAATTAAGATAAACTATCTTGGAATATATGTTTCACGAAATAATAAGCGTTTTAAAAGTAATGTAGCATTCTTTTTAGGTATTGGCTAGGTGTGTAGTTACCTACCTACTAACGCGTGACTTAAATGGCATAAAGATTAACCACCCTTCTCCCGCGTTTCCGTGTGCCAATGTCGAGGGTTTCAGCGGCACACATTTGTGTTAATCGAGCATCAGGACCAGTTCCGCAAGTAAGTCATGCAAGTAGCTGCGCTGCAGCCGGCGCCATTTAACCAAGATCAAGGCCAATATTGCAAGCGACAGAATCGGGAAGGAAACTGCTGCGCTTTGTTGATCAAACTGTTTTTGTTTTTAATAATGTTAAATAGATACGTACCTACATACCTACAATCGTTGGGGCAAAATCAAACACGCACGCTCGGCTTGTCTAACAAATAAATAGATGAGTCAAAACTAATGTTTAATCCAGTTAGGTTTCATTTATTCATTCGTTAGCATATGATTAACTACTGTTGAATTATGTAAACGTTTCCCAAAGGTTTAGATAAAATCTTTTACTTTTTACCAAATGTTTCAGACACAAGTTCTGAAGTTTTGAAGAGACAAATTAAAACTTATAGACTTCACATATTAAGCCTGTGCGGCCGGGGTACTATATTGGTTTTTGGGTTGAACGATGAAAAATGTAACCTACCCAAACCAAACATTTTTAAACAGTTGTGACCAATGCAATAAATATCTACACTAGCATCTGCACAAATAAAATTTTGAGTAAGTTACTTATTCGACTTTATAATTTTTTTTTAATACGCTCTAGGTACTTATAATTGCAATGATATGCGGTCAACAACATTACAGTGTACCGTGTACCTATAACTACCTCAAAATGATTAATCAATTTTCTTTGTGAATAATAACTTTGTGTTCGCCTTGCTAGTTAAAATTCGCTAAATAATGCACAGCACAAACAACATTTCGCATTGCCATTAAATCTAGGTGCTTTACGAGTATCGAGTACTTACCTAAGTAATTCCTCGCTGGCATAATAGCCGCGATTCCCAAGGAAGTTAATAGACTTTTTAAACATGTCACCAAGTCTTGAGAGAGTTGAGAGATCAACCATGGGGGTAATAATAAACCAAATATTTCTTTTAGATAAAACAATGAAAATTTTGTTGAAGATACAATAATATAAGTCTAAAAATTTTTATAAGATATTTTTTAGCGTAATAGCGGTCTTCTTCAATCTTGCCTCGCGCCAAACATTTAAAAAATAGGTAGCGTAAGTAGGTACCAACTTTTAACGTAGGTATAAAATTATAAATGTAATAAACCTTGATTTTGCTTCAAATTTTATCTCTTTTATGGGCTACAAAAGTAGTACAAATACCTCTCCTTCTTCTTTGTGGGGTTCTTTTTGACTCTAATTAAAGATTTTGGCCATATCGCCCTTTTTAAATAACAACGCCGCTTTGTATTTAGTTGGTACCCAGTTGGTAGAATAGATTTCGTGTGTTTTTCTCAATGACTGGCCAAATATTGAAAAAATAAAAACAATAGTAGGTACTTAAAAAACCTGTTTCAATTTAAAATCATTGGATGACTTTATGCTTATGATGACAATCGCGAGGAAAAAATATGGACTAAGTATTGCATATTATGAATGGGCAGATTAAAATAAAATCTGGCTCCAAATCCTTATAAAACCTGGATAAGTGAGACTTCGAGGGACGAGCAGATTTGTCTCACTTAAAGAGGTATTCCACTTATCCAGGCTCTCAGTTAGCCAGGTACAAATAAATTTCTGTCTCATTTATAGAGGGTTCCATTAATAGAGGTGAGAATAGAGTATATTTCAGTTATAGAGGTGGTTAATATGGTATTTCGTAATTATGTTTAAAAATAAATAAGGTAAAATAATCCATGTCCCTAAATATTTTATTAATTCTATTTAAATATTTATTTGAATTTATTTTGAATGATTCTCCAAAGGATAGATATTTTAAAATTAAATTAAATTTGATATGGACTTCATTGCGTCTTAGAAATTTATTAAATGAAAATTTGTTTATTCGTGTTACTTATCAAGATTTCAGCTTTCGTTTCGATAGTTTTAACTACATCATAAAGTAACTAAATCAAACTTGAAGTCGTTTAGACACAATTAAGCAAATTCGGAATTTGTGGATTGCCTAAAGTTAGTAAGAATACGGAAATTGATCAATAAAGTCCAAGTTAGAGAGGTCATAGATTGACGTTATCTCCGATACAGAGGTCAATTCCTATAAAATTCTAAAAAACAATTAGGAAAATGTAATCTTATTAATATAGTCTCAGTAAACGAGGTAAAATACACTCTCTGTCTCAATTATAGAGGTAAATGTGACTATAAAATCACAACAACTAATCCCAGTTATAGAGGTTCGTTTTATCTCACTAACAGAGGTAGTTCAGTGCTAAAGTGTCGGGACCGCACCATGAGTCCCAGCTATAGAGGTTTCTCACTTATCCAGGTCCCACTTAACCAGGTTTCACTGTAGTTAATGACACTGAAAAATCAAATACATAGATACATAATAGGCCTTTTATTAGGTATGCAGGCACGTACCCACCCGACTGCGCAACGGCGGATGTCGGGTTATGTTTCTGATTACACCTCATAGCGTTGATGTTAAGTAGGTACTTAACATTTTGTTAAAGAACTGCAAGGCTGACTCGTTCAGGGCCAAACGTAGTCGAGATTAAACACTAATGAAGCAACATCTCGAAATGTTCCATATTGATTAGCTAAGTGATAAGTAGGTACTTAACTGGAATGTGGTGCAATAAATCTAGGCTTAAGATATAGCGTACTTGTGGTCGTCATACTTAATACTCAATACGATATTTAAAGCTAATTTAGATTGTAAAGCACCCAAGTACCATTTAATAATAAACACCTATGTATCTTCTCTTCTTTGGACTGCAGTCGAGGTTAAGGCCCTGTAGGTTCAGGTTTTTCTCTCACTCTCACTGAGCGTAAGCGATGGCTGAAGGGTGCCCGGGACCGCAATATATAATGTTTTTGCATTGAATTTTTTTAAATCAACAAAAATAAAGTAATCGATGACTTCGATCAAATATTTAAATAATGTCCATTTTTAATTAAAAACAAATTTCATATTATTAGCATATGTGCAAAAAATGTTTCAAACTTTTAAGGTGCGTTTTAGACCTATGTTCGTATTTTTTTTATCGAGCGTGCAATTACTAGAAAAGGCCACAAGATTTTTCTAAATCTCTGTTCTCTGAACATACGGCACCTTAAGTAGTTCTTTTTCTCACATTTGTGTCCAAAAGTTATAACTATCGACATCAAAGCATCAGTAACAAAAACTTGAAATATTAGTTTTATTTGAATATGAGTTTATTTACTATTTTAGAATGATGTAAATTAAGGTAGGTATATATGTATTTTAATGATTACTAACTAACAAAATAAACTAGGTATGTAGCGCTGTTTTAAAATTCGTAATTAGTTGTAGTGTTTGTAGTTGTAGTTTGGTATTTATTTTACATAGGTACATGTTAGGGAATAAACAACACGTGAAAACCATGATTGATTCACCGTGATTGGCCTGCTCGGCTCGGTGTGATGTGTGATGTGGTAGTTAGCGAATCTGAGTGTGCGCGTGTTAGCGCCTCCGCTCCACGCGCTGGTTGATGCAATACCTGCCCGCTAATTGGCAGTTCTAGTAGCTTTCAGATATGTGTCTGACCGTGCCGTGTCGTGTGTTCCTACTGCTGTCTAGCACTGGCATGAACACCGCTTAGGCGAACCAGTGTAGCTATGCCCTAGATACCATAACAACTGCACATAAATACAGGTACCACACACAGCATGCGTAATGTAGCACGGCTCCTAGTACATCACATGCCTTAGGTATGTACTCTTAACCAATAGAGGGGTCCTGTCATGGTAAATTTTGTAGTCACAGTAAATTTACTGCCATCTATCGACACACGACTAAAACTCAAAATGAAAACGTATAAAATTATCAAAAAAATGTATGTACATGGATAAATGATTTTATTATTTTCATATCATTTTGACCCATGTTCATTCACTGATATCTATGTGTTAAAATTGTTAAATATGAGACGGTGTCGTCGCGCCATCTAGCCGAGCATAGGCCAAAGGTGTGTGCGCCATCTATCCGAGATTTCTTGATTTCCGAGGCACGTTTTTTCCTTAGACTTTATTCATCTTATACGAAGTTACATATGTCTTTGTCTTAACAAATGCTTAGGGCACGCAACGCAAGCGATGTAAGTACTATCAGGGAGCCGGAGAGATGCTACATTACGCATATGATATATATGTTATGTGGTTTGGCCTTAAACCACAGACTCCGCTATCTATTTGAATTAAAAAAGGTTATACACATGTATATGTATATATTAAACATACAAGGGATATGTTTAAGTTTATGATTTCATTATAATATATTAATTACCTACCTAGTACCTATTTCGGTTAATAATCGGTTAACCATTTTAAATTACAAAGCGTGCACTGCACCTAACAATCGTCTCTTTTTAGTCCAGTGGTTGACGGGCAGAGAAGGCCTTAAGGCATTAAGTCCACCATTTGTGCAATAAAGTACTTATAAATAAATAAATAACCTAAAGACAAAAAACTTTTAAATAAGGGTATATGTAGGTAATATAAGTTAAACCTGCCTATCTTTGCCTTTCTACATCAATATCCAATACATACCTAGGTATAGTAGGTATGTACCTTCACTTTTGTGCGAAGTTATACCTACATAGTTAGTATGCATATAAATATGATAATTAAGTGCTTAGCATACGAGTATCATTAAGAAGCCCACTGAGTTTTAAAAAGTGTTCGTAATTTATAATGTGTGTAGTGGTCGTCGTCCATGACATGATTAAATATATTTGAAGAGTAGATACAAGCCCCATAGAGTAGATACCTAATGGCATTTATGTTACTAGGAGTATATAAGTAATTACTAGAGCCGATTCATGTGTAGCTAACTAGCTAGTTAACTAGTACCTGATAACAGTGATAACATACAAGAATATAAGTAAATTCTAAACTTGTTGTCTACGAATGTGTTAGTTACCAAGCATGTGTAGCTTTTAATTAGTTATAAATAAATGTGTGTATAAGTGTGAGAAATAGTAGGTAGCTAGGTATATTTATTGCAAAAAATATAAACCTATGAAAATGGGCACTTTAATTGAACCCTTATACCGTTATATTAATGAAACTGATGTTAAAACGTTAAAGTAATTTAATAAATACGGATTTTAGATGCCTACTTGTAGAAGTGGCAGAATCTATCCTATTCTATACGAATTCGGTATATCTAAATACACAATTGGTCCACATAGGCTTGTGCTATAATGTTATAATAAAAATCACTATCAATACTTAAGTAATTAGTAATTACTTAAGTAATTAATTACCTACTTACCTTACTACTTACCTTAATTACCTAGGTAACAAAGTAAATCGGTGCATCAAATGAACTACCGGTTAGATTAGGGAAAAATGTTGGCATTCCACGAGATCTTGTGTTGCTTCGAATTCATTGTAGGTAGGCACATTAACAATATTTATGTATGCTTGGTTTTAAGATTGTTCCGCATAATTAGCCAAGTTTCACGCAGTTTTCTACTACATGAAATACACACTACGGGAAAAGATATTAAGTAACACTAACATTTTGTTTCACAAATATATAGAAAAATTGGCTGCTTTCCAAACTCAAACAGTAGGTACACACTAGGAGCGATTACAGCCGCAATTCGTCTCAAGAAAATCGATTTCGCTGCTGCCGAAACAAAATCGATTTTTTCTATGTATTTATCATAATAAGGGGACACAATTATTTACTTTTTAATATGTATAATTTCAAAAGTTCATGAAATTCAAATGCGGTTTCAGGAAATACGTAATTTTACTATCGTACTAATTAAGTATGCTGCATGTTTTGCAATTGAACTTTTCTTCAGACGAAGCTTTAATAATTTGTACCAACGAGACACTTAAAAAAAAATTAGTTGATGACAAATAAAATTATTAAAGTATATTTTCTAGATAGTTCATATTTAATTAATAAATGAAATGTGTGCGATATTGACATTGCTCTCGGCATGGCTGTGCGGGTAGTGGCTATTTCGGGCTGACCGTGAGCGTCTAGCTAGCCATTCATTCCGCACAAAGTTTATTTTGCCGATCACCTAACTCTGAAAATATCTGTGCCATTTACAAAACGTAACATTCTACGTACGCGACTTTAAGACGACTCGAAGTAATAAATTACATGGCCTATGCCATCTTCCTACCCTAATGCTTAATATATTTTGGTAAATAAACATAACCTTTTTTATTTGCCTCTTACCTTTTTATTCTGGCGTGCTGGAGTAAGGCCCACTTGGGAGCCCATCTCCCCTAATATATTCTTCGGCATTTTGGTCACTAAAGCAGTTTGTACACAGTATAATCAAAGTTCGCGGTCATGCACTAGTATCGTGGTCCAGGCGACGCGAGGCGCGCGTCTTGCGCGCTGTTTAGCGAATGAGAATGGCCGCGCGGCTGCGTCCGTACAAGCTTATAACGTCGTGAGCGCATGTGACGTCACATACGCACCTTTTCGCAGCCTGCACCCTTTTATAAGCCTACATTAGTTTCCATATACATAGTTACGAAAACGGTAACGTTTTTATTGTCGCAGGTACTTACACTTACTTTCTTACACTGAATTTTTTTAAACGTTCATGATACTGAACAAAAGAGGAATATTTTCATTTCATCGCTGCGAGAAAAATTAACCTTTGTGTTACGTGTAAAAAATAAATAAATATTATAGGACAATACACAAATTTACTAAGCCCCACAGTAAGCTCAAGAAGGCCTGTGATGTGGGTAATCAAACAATGAATATAATACCTAATATGCAAATACTTAAATACATAAAAAAAACCCATGAACTCAGGGTCTAATATCTGAGCTCATCACACAAATAAATGCCCTTACCGAGATTCGAACCCAGGATCATCGGCTTCATAGGCAGGGTCACTACCCACACCCAGTAGTCCCAGCACCCACTAGGCCAGACCGGCCGTCAACATTACAATCCTAATCCAAATAACATTTTAAATCAGCGCTTAAAGTATATTCTACCAGCTAGCACGGGAAAACGGAAGTGAAACCTCTCTACCGCCCTCGGTCAGCATCGACGTTGCCCTTAAGCCATCTTAGACATCGTTTTTTGTCGGGGTCCACCTCATGAAAGCGAGTTACCGTCTGCCGGAAATATGTAAAATTGGAAAGGTGTTTTAAAACCATCCAGCTTTTCTTGCATCTAGGGTAGGTATCTACTTTCCGTGGGGATGAAACACCTATTTTTAACCGACTTCAATTTCATAGAAGGAGGAGGTTCTGTATTCGGTTGTGGCTATTTTTTTTTTTTTTTTTCTATTCATTCACCTATTACTCCGACATCCGTAGTTCGATTTCAGTAATTCTTTTTTTGTTTGAAAGGAGCTACCTCCGAGTGGGTCCCATTTTAATTTGGTTCTGTTCTGATGATGGGATCCATGAGGAATTGAGGGAACTCCTCAATTTTTCAAGGCACATGCATAGTGTTTTGGGCGTTTTCTTAAGCAACTCGAGCATTTTCTCCCGAAAACCACCAATTTGATGGAGTAAACCTGATGATGATGATTATTTTGATGATAATGATGATGATTTTTTTTAAATGTAAGTATGTTCAGCGATTACTCCGGCACCTGTGATCCGATTTGAGTAATTCTTTTTTTGTTTTGAAGAAGTTACCTCCAAGGTGTTTCCGTATTATTTTTGGTTCTGGTCTGATGATGGAATCCATGAGGAATTGAGGGAACTCCTCAATTTTTAAAGGCACGTGTTAAGTGATTTCGGGGTTTTCTAAAGTAACTCGAGCATTTGCTTCCGAATACCACCAAATTGATGTACTGCAACTGTAGCCTTACCACGAGTTTAACATTGACATATTTGCTAACGTCTTATGTATCTAAATGTAACTTTTTATGCATCTCGCTCACACTAAGGTTAGTACGAGCGAGATGCATAGGAAGTAAGTTACACACATGCTAGCGAATATATATATCAATGTCAAACTCGTGGTAAGCTGGTAAGGCTACTGATCGGGGGTTAGGGTTATTAGGAGTTAAGGGGTCAGGGATTAAGGGGTCGGGGAATGGCGGTTGAAGGGTTGCTGGTTCAGGATCGTGGGGTTCCTGGATCAGGGGTTGATTTGCTGTGAGGTTGAGTGATCGGGGGGCTGAGGGATTGGGTCAGTGGCGGGGCGGGCAGATGGATTTAGTTGACAGGAATTATAATTTCCCAGACGGACTCGAGAAAATTCCTGATTACATAATTATATACTAAAGTAATAGGTACACGAATTTAGTGTTAAACATGATCATGTTTTTCATTCATGCGTCGCGCTCTTAAAAATGCGTTAAAACTAAAAATGGTAAAATAAAAACTTTTTACAAAAAAAATTAAACCGACTTCAAAAAGGATGAAATAAAATATTATCCTTTTTTATGTCTATGCGTTACCAAGTGATATGTTTGAAGTCGGTGCCAAGCCAAGTAGTAACAATACCAGTCAAAAATAATCAGTTTTATGGCTATAAATCCCATTAGAACTGTACTAATAACTATTATAAATGTGTAAGGAATTCTGTCTGGCTCTTTATCGCCTTTTCATGGCTAAACAACTGAACCGCTTTAGGTGAAATTTGGCAAGAAGGTAAATTCCTTGAATTGTTTTATAATTTGAAATGTGACTTCCTTTGGATAGGGGACGGGAAATAACTCAGTCCCAATCCAACACTTGCGTGCTATAGAATGTTCGAGCATTAGTAAGAAATGCTCTTTAAAAAATCCGACGCAAAAAAATGCATATATATATATTTACACTAATGTGCCGACAAACATGGTACGGACTGCGCCAAGAAGGTTTGATCGTGTGTTCTGAGGTGTGTTCTTAGCTCCAGTCGACGTCAATGGTATGTTTACACTTTTGCACCTTACTCCTTTGTAATAAGGCGAAAAGTGTAAACATATTTTTAACGTCGACTGTACCTACAGAAAGTACGTTCATTGTCGTCGTGTAAGGCAATCCAACGTAGGTAAATCCTTATCGAATCTCACCAAAGTCATGGTATGCTTCAAAATTTGGCTTGGCACCGACTTCAAACATATCACTTGGTAACGCATAGACATAAAAAAGGATAATATTTTATTTCATCCTTTTTGAAGTCGGTTTAATTTTTTTTGTAAAAAGTTTTTATTCGCTGTAACTTTGATCCGTGGGTAAAAATAATATGATTAAAAAACATCAAAGTAAAACTTAATGAAGACTAGGGATTTTAAATATGGTATGCTAAGTCGTTTTTGAGCTTAGCAAAAAGTCATCCCTCTTCTTAGGAAAAGGACGTAGGGTAAGTACTGTGAAAATACTATCTTTTACCATATGGTATCATGTCCTACTGTTTGCTACGAGCGGGCAACTATGGAACCTTACACTGAGCATGTTCTTTTCTATTGTAAGAAATGTCAAGTAAATATTAGGTTTTTAACATCTATCTGGTCGCCGAAAACTTTCTGACAAAAGGGTGTAAGTATGTATTCCCATTTGTAGGCACCCGGCCCACGTGACCGCTGCCATACATGAGGCGGGGGCAAATGAGAATACACCGATAGGAAATGAGAATAAAGGGACTCGGCTCTCTTTGCAACAAGATAACAAAAAGTGGCTGACGAAAGAATAAATTAATATCCCTTTTAGGTAATTACTAAAGTTCGTATAGCTAATAAATGCTAACTAGGTTACAGTGGCGATCTAAAGGACCTACCCATGACAAAAGGAATTATTTTAATACATTGAGGAGACGAAATGAAAACAGATGTGTGTGTCTTCGATTGTCATTTATATTTCAGGATTGCTGGCAAGTTGAAAACTGTATGTCGGGCGTGGCGTAGGTAATTTTTTTTGCGTAATGGTACGGAACACTTCGTGCGCGAGTCCGACTCGCACTTGGCCGGTTTTTTTATGTTACTATTGGACTACATTTAGTAATTCGGGCCACATTGATAAAATTGAAATAATGATCGCGAATAATCTAGTTAGCTTGTTTCTTGTATTTGTATTGTACTTGTATTGTCATAGACACGATTAATGCGAACAAAAAAGCACATATGTATTCATTATGCTGTTTACGAATTAGATGTGTTTTAAGTGTCTATTGTATATTTAAGTATTTAAGTACTGCGGAATGGAGTATCGAGACAAACCATTATGGTTTAACGATGCTTTTGGATCAAAATATTATGTAATTGTGATTTATCTCTAATAAATAAAAATAAATCCGCAAATAGTCTGCATAAAGCAAATGATTGAGTTACCACAAATGAGAGGTTCTGGCCTCGAATGTCCATTTTTCCAAATGCCCAGTGCGTCCAATTCCTTGAACGACCAATCCCCGTATGTCTAATTACCTGAACGACCAATCCCCGTATGTCTAATTACCTGAACGTCCGATCCCTGTATGTCTAATTACCTGAACGTCCAATCCCCGTATGTCCAATTCCTTGAATGCCTCCTCCTCGTACGTCCAATTACCGGAATGTCTAATATCTGATTCCCTGTACGTCCAATCTTTGTATGTCTAATGACCCAATTGACCGTTTCGTCTGTGATGAAACATCAGAACCTGGCTGGACGTCTAGTAGAGTAACAAATAGTCCGTGTGCCTACGAAATTCGCCACATATTGTTGGCCTACTATTCAGGTGACACTAAAAACCGTTTATTTACGAAATTGTAGAAAATTAAGAAATAAAATATTTTTACGAAAATAAAACATGGCTTTTATCTTTATTTTCTGAATTTTGATAATAAGTAGTTGCATTTTTTCAAAGCATTGATATAGAATAAGAGAACAGGATACACAATCAGCCCAAAAAAGTGGGGCCCATCGGAAGCTGCCCGGGCAGCTTACTGTCGCATTATTTTGTGGCATGGCTCAAACTGATATGAAAATATTTGCGGTTTATAAGGGGTTTATTTTAAATTTTTAAAATTTATTTTTTAACGTCGACTGTACTTACAGAAAGTACGTTCATTGTCGTCGTGTAAGGCAATCCAACGTATGTAAATCCTTATCGAATTGCACCAAAGTCATGGTATGCTTCAAAATTTGGCTTGGCACCGACTTCAAACATATCAGTTGGTAACGCATAGACATAAAAAGGATAATATTTTATTTCATCCTTTTTGAAGTCGGTTTCATTTTTTTTATAAAAAGTTTTTATTTTACCATTTTTAGTTTTAACGCATTGTTAAGAGCGCGACGCATGAATGAAAAACAAGATCATGTTTAACACTAAATTCGTGTACCTATTACTTTAGTAAATATGTAATCAGGAATTTTCTCGAGTCCGTCTGGGAAATTATAATTCCTGTCAACTAAATCCATCCGCCCGCCCCGCCACTGACCCAATCCCTCAGCCCCCCGATCACTCAACCTCACAGCACATCAACCCCTGATCCAGGAACCCCTCGATCCTGAACCAGCAACCCTTCAACCGCCATTCCCCGACCCCTTAATCCCTGACCCCTTAACTCCTAACCCTAACCCCCGATCAGTAGCCTTACCAGCTTACCACGAGTTTGACATTGATATATTCGCTAGCATGTGTGTAACTTACTTCCTATGCACCTCGCTCGTACTAACCTTAGTGTGAGCGAGATGCATAAAAAGTTACATTTAGATGCATAAGACGTTAGCGAATATGTCAATGTCAAACTCGTGGTAAGGCTACAGTTGCAGTACATCAAATTGGTGGTTTTCGGAAGCAAATGCTCGAGTTACTTTAGAAAACCCCGAAATCACTTAACACGTGCCTTTAAAAATTGAGGAGTTCCCTCCATTCCTCATGGATTCCATCATCAGACCAGAACCAAAAATAATACGGAAACACCTTGGAGGTAACTTCTTCCAAACAAAAAAAGAATTACTCAAATCGGATCACAGGTACCTAATCACTGAACATACTTGTAACATTTAAAGAAATCATCATCATTATCATCAAAATAATCATCATCATCAGGTCTACTTCATCAAATTGGTGGTTTTCGGGAGAAAATGCTCGAGTTGCTTAAGAAAACGCCCAAAACACTATGCATGTGCCTTTAAAAATTGAAGAGTTCCCTCAATTCCTCATGGATGCCATCATCAGAACAGAACCAAATTAAAATGAGACCAACTCGGAGGTAGCTCCTTTCAAACAAAAAAATAATTACTCAAATCGGACTACGCATGTCGGAGTAATCGGTGAACGTACATAGAAAAAAAAATAGCCAGAACCGAATACAGAACCTCCTCCTTCTATGAAATTGAAGTCGGTTAAAAAGTAAGTTAAATGAGTGGTAAATGTACATTTCCATGAACGCATAAGACCGTGAAGTAAGTAAAATAAAGGTATCAACTAAAAAGGTATCCGTTGGTAATGGTACACAAATGAATAACATTCAATACTAGGTATATTTTTGAAACGGTACCGTTAGAGCAGTTTCCGTCCTACGTCTACGTCCGATCCGACTCCGTGAAACCCAGTACCCGTTGTTGTAGCCGTAGATCTATTTCCATGGTGATATGGACATTCAGGGAATTGGACATTCGATAAACGGACATTCGGGAATTAGACATTCGAAGAAAATGGACATTTAAGGAATTGGACCTTCGAGCAAATGGACATTCCGGGAATTGGACCTTCGAGCAAATGGACATTCCGAGAATTGGACGTTTGAGCAAATGGACATTCCGGGAATTGGACCTTCGAGCAAATGGACATGACATTCGAGGAAAATGGACATTTAATGGACTTCTCTAAAGCAAATGCACCTATAATATTTTAAGGGTTTTCTCGTTTCTATATCATCATCATAATCTTAACATATTAACAGTTGGACTAATTGGAAAGAATATTCTTTAAAAACCGGGCAAGTGCGAGTCGCCCATCCAAGTACTGACCCCGCTCGACGTTGCTTAACTTCGGTCAAAAATCACGTTCGTTGTATGGGAGCCCCACTTAAATCTTTATTTTATTCTGTTTTTAGTATTTGTTGTTATAGCGGCAACAGAAATACATCATCTGTAAAAATTTCAACTGTCTAGCTATCACGCTTCGTGAGATACAGCCTGGTGACAGACGGACGGACAGCGAAGTCTTAGTAATAGGGTCCCGTTTTACCCTTTGGGTACGGAACCCTAAAAAAACAAAAAAAAAACGGTCACCCATCCAAGTACTGACCACTCCCGACGTTGCTTAACTTTGGTCAAAAATCACGTTTGTTGTATGGGAGCCCCATTTAAATCTTTATTTTATTCTGTTTTTAGTATTTGTTGTTATAGCGGCAACAGAAATACATCATCTGTGAAAATTTCAACTGTCTAGCTATCACGGTTCGTGAGATACAGCCTGGTGACAGACGGACGGACGGACGGACGGACGGACGGACGGACGGACAGCGAAGTCTTAGTAATAGGGTGCCGTTTTACCTTTTGGGTACGGAACCCTAAAAAGTATTTTCCATATTGGTCCAGCTGTCTACGAAAACTAGGCCGAAATCCCGACGAATTGAGAACCTCCTCCTTCAAGTAGGTAAAGTTGGTAAAAAGGCGTCTTAGAACAATTAGCATCGCGTGACTATAATTAGTAGGTACTCATCGTGCCACGAAGTTTCAACATATACTTAATCGAATAAATTTTAGGTTCCAAAGACGAAACATAATAGGTATCCGTAGGACAACCCGATTTTGCCTTTTTTTTACGGGAGTGTCTATGCAGAGTTACACCAAGATTAACTCGCTGCAACGATTTTGACAGCACAGACATTGCAAGTGTTATTTAAACGTCATAATTTCATAGAAGTTGACATTTAAAATAACACTTGCACAGTCTGGGCTACCAAAATCGCTGCAGTCGTATCCTGGTCTAACTTTATTGTGTGAGAGATGATATGAAAAGAAAGCAGGTAAATGATGAGATGATCAACGATAGAGAGGTATGGAGGAAAAAGACATGCTGCGCCGACCCCGAGTGATAAAGGGCAATGATTTGATGACAGGAGTGCATATTTGTTACACAATAGGTATTCGAGGTCTAAGGTCTAACGACCTCCCTGGTTAATATCTTGACTGTCATTAATGTCATGGATAAGTATTTAATAGGTAGGACTTATACATACCTACTAGGGAAAATCCAATCCAATTTTACTTAGGGTTTTTATGGTGTTTGTATTGAAGGATTATTGGCTAAGGAATGTTCAGAATATTTAGTAAAATCCATCGACGTAACAAGTTTATTACTCAGTTAGGTACCGATATAATTAGGTAAGTAATCAGTTTTTCACAATACGATGCAGTAGAAGCGCTGGTGGCCCAGCGGTAAGAGCGTGCGACTTTCAATCCGGAGGTGGCGGGTTCAAACCCCGGCTCGTACCAAAAAGTTTTGCGGAACTTATGTACGAAAAATCATTTGATATTTACCAGTTGCTTTTCGGTGAAGGAAAACATCGTGAGGAAACCGGACTAATCTCAATAAGGCCTAGTTTCCCTCTGGGTTGGAAGGTCAGATGGTAGTCGCTTTCGTAAAAACTAGTGCCTACGTCAATTCTTGGGATTAGTTGTCAAGCGGACCCCAGGCTCCCATGAGCCGTGGCAAAATGCCGGGATAACGCGAGGAAGAAGATTACGTATTAGAGATGGGCCGAATATTCGGTTCAGCTCATACCGAACCGAATATTCGGGTGGTCTAAAACTGCCTAAAACGCTGAAAATAAGTTCATTCAGATCCGCGGTCTGCACTCATAATGTGTTTTGACCCTTCCCCTCCCGTCCGACCGGGAATGTTTATGAAAAGAAACGGAAACGTCTCGTACCTGGGGCCCGATTTTCGAATTTCGACCGCTCGATTTCGTGTATTTCGTTCAATAATATCTCCACTACTAGACATTTAAATTCTACTAATAGAATTGAAAACGAGTGGTCAATACCACTCGATTCCTAATTTCGATCGCTAGTATTTCAAAAATTATCATTTTTCTGTTTTCCACTGATTTTCGAGTGCCGAAATTGAGCGATCGGAATTCAACTGATCGCGAAGTGCACCCGCGCAAACTAGCGGACGCCAATAAAAAAAATGGTTTATCTGGTAAATATGCGGCAGTTCGAACCGAACTATTCGGTCGAATACATACATTGAAAAATATGCCGAATACCGAATAATTGCCGAACATTCGGCCCATCTCTTATACGTAGGTATAAGTCCATATCAGTAATTTTCGAGCGAGCCTTAATGAATGTGCTGCCCCGAAAACTTCAGATGAAGAGTGTCGATTGCAACACCTGCCGGTATTCGTCGGCGCGTTAGTTAAGGAAGCTCTGAAAATAACTCGCGGCCAGTATCAACCGGTTGCAAACGAATCGCTCGTCACAGAGGCCAACAGGCCAACGGGATGACAGAAGGCCCACTGTCGGCGGATGGGAATGCGTATAATACTAATATATTAATAATTCCAATAAATGTGTATGAGCTCATACGTGTTGTAAATGTTTTACAAACAAACATTTCAACAAACAGTAGAACAGTAACAGTACAATATTGCAGTATATTTCGATGAATGATTTATCAGTCGATTTGTTTTCGTGAATTGGGTGAGATCATCTACATTTCTATGAAATTTTTGGATGAACGTTAATTATTAATTATCGCTAACAGTAAGACTCTACGTTGGTTAAATTGACTTCAGGTTTTATATGACACACATATATTAGCGATGGTATGGGTAGTCGTGATATTGTCGTTAATTTTTGTACATACAGGCCAAAAAGTATGTATCAACCTAGGTACATAGTTGTGTAGGTATTTATAATGTATAAGTACCTACAAATTAACTGGTAAAAGAAAAGAAATACCTAATCATTGCGTAGGTAATTAAAAATAATAATTAAGCTTACCTAAGGAAATCTAGGTAACGGAAGAAGGTGAAATATACATATATCAGCGGAATGACACTATGACCAGCCACCAAACTTATACAGCACTATTCTTTGAGAGGGATCAATAAGTAGGTTCCTCTAGTATCTATTTGAAGTGTAGCAAGAAGGGACGCCGCTGCCACCGACTGAGATTGATACCAAGGTGACAATCAGGATATAGGTCATCAACAGGAAGATGCCCATCTTTTACTGACGCGAGGGTTAAGAAATTTGCTATTGTACTCGCCGTAAGTATTTGCTGCTATTCTATTTTTACTTACAGCACAGCACAATCGTTGACATCTAACAAACTAATTACATTCTACATATTTACCACTTTTCTCATTTACCCTCTTCTTGACTTGTGTAGTTTAAAACGTGTACTCGTAACCAGCAGATAAGGGGTCATCCATTAATTACATCACACATTTACGACGGAGGGGGTCAAGAAAATGTGACATGTTGTGACAAGGGGAGGGGGGAGTCACAAACTTTGTGACGTCACTTTAACTTCATCAGTAACCGAAAATTTATTTAAGTAAATTATTTTATTCACTATACAGTTAAATAACAAGTTTTTGAAACGATAATCGTTTTTATTCGTTTAATTTTATTTCTTAGTCAGTTTTGGGTTATAAAATTATTAATATTTCTTTTGTCAAAAATATATTGATAAAATATTAAATAAATATTTGCCGATTTCGTTGAAGAAATGTGACGTCACACCAGGGGGGAGGGGTTTGCCAAATGTGACCAAGTGTGACAAGGAGGGGGGGAGGGGTAAAAAAACCTAGAAATTCGTGTGACGTAATTAATGGATGACCCCTAATTGTAGCGTTGTGTTGGGCACCAACCGTTTTACTATTGTCGTAAAATAAACTAAACTATAGATGTAGACAACTACCTATATGAACGGATCATATCCCATATAATTCTTCAGGCAAACGAGCTCAAGATACCGCGATTCAAGCAAAGGCCCATACGAAGACCTCTACAATTGAGCGCAGGCCTGCCGTTTTACCTTTTGCCAGAGGAGTCACTGACAAGATCAGCCACATCTACGTGCTTCTGCTTCTAATAAAACCTATTTCAAGTCACAATTCCTGAGGCCTGTAATATGTAATACCCCTCTACAGAATGCAGGAGTGTACTCCTCTACAATCTGGACTATGAATGTTGTGTTTCATATGAGCGCAGACGAAGCGAAGCATTTCAGAATATTGCGTGAGGATAATGAGATTAAGAAATATCCAAACATTAGTAGGAAAGATGGCTTTTTTCTAACAAGTCTAACACCTGGGGCCCATTGAACGATATTAGACTAATATTATTGGTGTATTGTCATGGCAACCCATACGATTTGACAGTTTGTGGACTAATAATATTAGTCTAATATCGTTCGAGAAATAGGCCCCAGCTTGGGATCCCGTAGTCTATATAATAAAGAAACAAGCAAGACCATAGTGTTGAATGGTGTTACCTAAATAGCTGTAATGTATAACTAGCCTTATGATTATGAGTATTATGACATTTATGACCCTATCCTGCATGTATTACCATTACCAGCCTTAACATTTTGTAGTTTTTGTTTCATTATTTTTGTATGTGGGTAAATTGGCACAATGTATTTTTTTTTATATTTATTGCCATGAGTCTCTCGTTGCCCACAAACGCTGTAAAGGGTTAGAACGTCGGAATGTATTTTAAATTAATTATCAAAGAATATAATACTCACTAGGAGAAGAACGGTAACTCCATACAAAAAAATGTCCCCATAGACTAGACATAAAAATTCAAATTCGCTCTCCTTCTTGATTCGACTGGCAAATCATATTACTTTTTAGCAACCGGGTTTTTTAACCTAATTAGACCCCGCTGAATCCGAATTTGCCGGCTGCTCGATCGAAATCTTGACCGGAAGTGAGATATTTGACATTAACGGGTCCCTTTTTTTAGTTTTTCGTAAATAACCTTTAAACGGTGGCGCATAGCAAAAAATGATCTACTACATAAGTAATCTGCATAAAATTGCCTACAAGAAAAATTTAGTACAATTTTTCGCTAGGATCAATATTCAAAGAGATATTAACGCGGGAAATTTAATTATAATCACTTCTAAGGTCCCTTTTTTTAGTTTTTCGAGAATAACTCATAAACGGTGGCCAATATCAAAAAATGTTGTTAAACGATAATAATCTACACAAAATTTTGAACAAAAAAAGACAGTACACTTTTCGCAGGGATCAATATTTAAAAAGATAATAAAGAGGGAAAGTTCTAGTATAATAAATTCTAAGTTTCCTTGTTTTTATTTATTCGTTAATAATTTGAAAAGTATGACTCAAAGCAAAAAAAAATCTTATACATAAATAATAAACATAAAATTTCCTACAGGAAACATGTAGAACACTTTTCGCTAGGATCAATATTTAAAAAGACAAAGCAGCGGGTAAGTTATAAATAATCAATTTTAAAGTCCCTGTTTAGTTTTTTGTAAATAACTCGTAAACGGTGTCCCATAGCAAAATAGGTTTTTAAGAATAAATTATCTACATAAAATTTCCTCCAAAAATATCTGGAACACTTTTCCCTAGGACCAATATTTAAAGCGATATTAAAGGAAGAAAGTTAATTACAATCAGTTCACATTTCACTTTTTTTTAGTTTTTCGTAAATAACTCGTAAACGGTGGCCCGTTGCATAACAATATTATACACAAACATTAAACATAAAATTGTCCACAAAAAAGGTTCTGTACACTTTTTCGCTACGATCAATATTTAAAGAGGTATTAAAGGGGGTAAGTTAATTGTAATCAATTTCCAGGTCCCTATTTTTAGGTTTTCGTAAATGACTCGTAAAATAAGGCTCATAGCAAAATAAGTTCTTAATGTTTTTGTAAATAAATAATCGATATAAAAAATGCTATTAAAGCGGGAAAGTTAAATAATGTGTAGAATTGATTATAATTAACTTTCCCCCTTTAATACCTCATTAAATATTGATACTAGCGAAAAAGTGTAGATAACCCTTCGGTACACGGCGGGAAGAAGTTGATAACTCGAGATATTTTATTCATAAGGTCATTAAGAACCTATTTTGCTATGGGCCACCATTTACGAGTCATTTGCGGATAACTAAAAATAGGGACCTGGAAATTGTATAATAATTAACTTACCCCCTTTAATACCTCATTAAATATTGATCGTAGCGAAAAAGTGTACAGAACCTTTTTTGTGGACAATTCTATGTTCAATATTTATGTATAAATATTGTTTTGCAACGGGCCACCGTTTAGGAGTTATTTACGAAAAACTAAAAAAAAGTGACCTGTGAACTGATTGTAATTGACATTCTTCCTTTAATATCGCTTTAAATATTGATCCTAGAGAAAAGTGTTCCAGATATTTTTTGGAGGAAATTTTATGAAGATAATTTATTCTTTAAAACCTATTTTGCTATGGGACACCGTTTAAGAGTTATTTACAAAAAACTAAACAGGGACTTTAAAATTGATTATTTATAACTTACCCGCTGCTTTGTCTTTTTAAATATTGATCCTAGCGAAAAGTGTTCTACGTGTTTCTTGTAGGAAATTTTATGTTTATTATTTATGTATAAGATTTTTTTTTGCTATGAGTCATACTTTTCAAATTATTAACGAATAAAATAAAAACAAGGAAACTTAGAATTTATTATACTAGAACTTTCCCTCTTTATTATCTTTTTAAATATTGATCCCTGCGAAAAGTGTACTGAATCTTTTTTGTTCAACATATTGTGTAGATTATTATCGTTTAACAACATTTTTTGATATTGGCCACCGTTTATGAGTTATTTACGAAAAACTAAAAAAAGGGACCTTAGAAGTGATTATAATTAAATTTCCCGCGTTAATATCTCTTTGAATATTGATCCTAGCGAAAAATTGTACTGAATCTTTCTTGTAGGCAATTTTATGCAGATTACTTATGTAGTAGAACATTTTTTGCTATGCGTCTCCGTTTAAGAGTTATTTACGAAAAACTAAAAAAAGGGACCTTTAATGTCAAATATCTCACTTCCGGTCAAGATTTCGATCAAGCAACCGGCAAATTCGGATTCAGCGGGGTCTAGTTAGGTTAAAAAAACCCGGTTGCCTAAAAGTAATATGATTTGCCAGTCGAAACCGATTTTATGAAAAATAAAACCAGTCTACCAACCGTTTATATGTTTATACTAGTGGCGCCGTCGTTGTGTACCAAAAACTAAAGTTGACAACCCATGGTATAATAATATACTCCGCCTGGTACTCCATTCCGAGATTCGCGTATGACCTAACTGACACGCGCCTACGTCATCATGCTGTTTACAGGTTCTCAAACTTTGAAATGTGGGAGAATTTTAACCAACGGTGAAAATTATTTTAACGGCATTAATTTTAAGTTATTCATGTAGAAACATAGTAAAATAAAACAAATCTAATGTATTAAATTAAACTTTATTTATCTATACAAGACAAACGTTTAAAAAACTAATTCACAGTTACACATTAATTACCAAGCTTACGACGTGAAAAGTTTGGAAAACACTGCGACTGCTGACACTGAGCGAGAAGGAAATAACAATTAACACGCGTTCGACAAGGATGACGGTCAGGGCATGAAGTTATCTAGATCCGAATTGTCAAATGTGCACAGCGCTATCCTGTGTTGCCAGTAGTATAAACAGAATTACCCGAAAGTCTGAAATTTCTTTCGTGAATCGGAAGATATTGCTAACGAGTAATTAAAAATGACGTGTTATTGTAAAATTTAAGCTAAAATACATATAAATGAAAATTATAAAATTATAAAGAAATATTTTAACTTATTAACCATAGGTATAATGTACCCATGTAACATGTTATGTTGAAATAAAGTGGCAATGTTATTGTGACGGTAGGCCCGTGTCACTCTGGGAATGGAAGACCATGTTTTATTAGACCATGTTGACAACCGGTTTAGCCTGGCGGGTATTGGTAGGTAGTAATTCTGTTGATAAACATATTTGTTATCTTCATATCACGTAATATATGAAAGATGCAAATATTACGCCTTGTTTGTGGTATTATCAATTGATTTAAATAAAAGGCATATTTATGTTTATAACATGTATAATTTTATTTATTAAAAATGTATTACATATAGAAAAAACTGAAAATGAAAACCTGACAACTTAATAAAAAAATTGACATTAATAAAGCGCATTCACAAAGTTTTCAGTATAATACAAATAACTTTAGGCATGCCTACCTATTACACTTTACACACACAGATACACTACACTTTACACACGGCATTTTACACAGATTTCCAACTTGTATTCATACATTTCTTCACGGTTAATTAATACGCTTTCCAGGTGCGTTATGACTCGGTTCCTTCTGAACCCACTAAAGCTGTGAATTTCACTCAAATATGTATCTTCAACAGCCGTTGCACCGCATTTAGCACATTTTCTATGTGCATTGCTGTAATCCATGTAGGTACAGACTTATACAGAGTCTTAAGTGGTAGTACCGCTACGTTGTATTTATTATTTAAAGATTAAATAAATAAAATTTTCGTTATGAACTTTTACCACAGCAGTTGGACAGAGTCATTGACAAATATATTTTTTTATTATGGTGGGTAGACGTACCTACTCTCCATATATTTTATGAACATTGATAAAGACAGTTGGAAGCAAATATTCATTATAAAACTTAATCGCATGTAAATAAGTTTTAAGTGTTTTAAGTTCCGTTTTATGATTAATAATGTAAATCAATCTTGCAATCTGGCGGTCGCGGGTTCAAACCCCGGCTCGTACCAATGAGTTTTTCGAAACTTATGTACGAAATATCATTTGATATTTACCAGTCGCTTTTCGGTGAAGGAAAACATCGTGAGGAAACCGGACTAATCCCAATAAGGCCTAGTTTTCCCCTCTGGGTTGGAAGGTCAGATGGCAGTCGCTTTCGTAAAAACTAGTGCGGACCCCAGGCTCCCATGGGCCGTGGCAAAATGCCGGGATAACGCGAGGAAGAAGAAGAAGAATGTAAACAATTCGTGAAAATTTAAATCTTAGTTGGGTGCAATGTTGCTGTAGAAAAATGTTTTTATTTTGATTACTGGCAACTTTTTCTAGGAGGCCAAAGCACACATAGAAGCTTCAGGCGCACACATGCGCAATTATAAGGGGACATAACTTTCTTAGGAAGTGAACAGGCCTTGTTCATTATACGCGAATTACGCGATATAATCCGTTTACATGTTATTTCACTTATTTCATGAGTTACTTCCGCGGTAACCAAAGACAATGTTAAACATTGCTTTGACCTCTTCTTTCATCATTGGAGCTAACCTCTTTACTTATTTATATATATTACATATCTTCCTAGGCCTTCACAAAGCGTTGACTTCGGGCCTTACGGGCACTAAAAATGGTACTAGTTCAGGTGTGCCACTCACGAATTCGAGCCAATCGTGCAGTCTAATGCAACTAGTTGCAACCAACCGCGCGCGTGATGCGAACTCATCAACCAATCGCGTTGTTGCGGTGTCGCACCGCTGTACTGGCCCCATTCATGCACCATTCTTAGAAACTGTATGTGAATATCTGAATCAACGGGGAAAATGTGCCTAGTGGTAGTACTTTACATGTAAAGTAAGGTTACAAATACAAAGTCAGGTTAAAATTCATAGTTTTTATTCTTTATTTAGTTATAATTTTGACAAGTTAAAAAATCATTAAAAATTTCAAATATACATAAGTAATATTGCACGGTCTGATTAGACATACCTATTTTTGAGAGAGTTGGATGCAACTCATAGACATTTGATTAAATGGTGCTAATACTTAAATGTATTAATATTAATATGTACAACACCGTGGAATACTATTGGGTATTTGTCTCTTTACTGTCGCTTTCGTCGACTGTACCTAAATAATAACAATGAATTCAATTTTATATTCACTCCTAACACAGTGGTAATATATATTTACAAATGCCGTCAGTCTGGTTTTATTTTAATAGACTAAAGTAGATCCTTTCTCTCTAATATACAGTAACTAGGTAATAGAAGTAAGATATCGCTATCTCTCTCTCTCACTATGTCGTGTGAAAAAGGCCACAAACAAGATAAAGCCAAGGTGTTACACTCATTTGGCACCTACCGATAGTAAGGTAACCTAATCAATATTGTAAATTAGTAAATTCCTTTGTCACAATTCATCCTAGAGTAATGATTAAATCTCGTAAATTAATAACATGTTACCATGTAATCTACCAACTAGCTCGATAGCGTTCCACCTTGACTTCGTAAATGTACAAAATTTACATAATTATATATAGGTACTCTAGCTCTACAACCTTATAGTCCAGTGGCCGGCTGCATGAAACCCACCTGATACAAAAATTTAAATACCTACTCTGTGGGGGTAGCTGACTTTTAGTAGCTTCAACTGCTCTTGGTCGGCCGCGGCTTATTTAATTAGCAAATTTTGTGTAAATAGCAAAAAAGTGGTACAAAAATTAATCAAAAAAAAACCCATCAAAAATAGAATAAAAGAAACGGATTAAAATAAGTACCTAAATTAAACCTGTTGACGTATATCTTGGTCGGCCTCACTTTAGACTGGGAATCCGACCAGAAATAAGTTAGAGTAGGTAGGTATTTTCTATTTTTTTATGAGATGGGTTTCATGCAGCCGGCCATCGGACTATATGTTTATAAACATTCGCGTGTTTTTCATCTTAATTTGATTACGTATACCTAACCTAATACATAGGATGAAGTTAATTTAATTAATGTGGTTGTTTAGAATAGTCTGGAAACTGGAACGCTCAAACATTAGATTCGATTAAGCAAATATATAAATAAATAATACAAGATTTTAATTTTATAATACTGTATACACTTCTAAAAGCGGTTTGACAGAAGGTCAAGTCTAGATGTTAATAAAAGTCATAAGGAGTCTATCTCAAGGAGTTATGTAAAAGGTCAATGCGTACAATGTTATTTAATAATTTTTTGACTAGGACATAGTTCTCAAACGACAGTCCGAGGACCACAGATTTACAATGTGTTTCAAAGTGGTTTCCAAGAGAGTAATACTCGTACATATCATACATGTCAGCAAACAATATTATTAAGCAAAGTAACGTACTTGTCGATAAAATATTCGGAACCACTGGACAAGGGTCATGATAGCATTCTATTTCATTCAAGATAAAAAATAATTTCCGTAAACTACAACAAATGCTTATTATCATTACCTACTCTTAAATTTTAACGTTTTGTGAACTGTAGTTGTTTAAAGGAAAGGCAATTTATATGAATCATATTAAAATTAACGATAGGTATGCCTACGTCATTCGTGCTAAAGAAAATCTTACGATTGTGCGGTCGCGTTGATGACGATTTACTTTGACAGCCTATTTGGGAATGTCACGCAAAATGATTAAATGCAAATTGTTGTTTAATGTCATCATGGATGACGTACATTGACGCAATTTAACCAGGTACTCAGCCAACACTATATATGTACGTACATGTACACAGGATCTACTACGTTAAATTCTTCAAGGAATGTTTTATTGTAAAGGATATAAATAGTATTAATTAGTAATTTGGGATATAATTGTAATATTTCTCAATGATGATCGAATGATCCTTAATGTTCGTGCCCGATAAGCTAGCCTCGGATAAAGACGGCTGGCAGCAGATCAACTTATTCGACATAAAGTCTGTTTTCTCTATATATTTAAATTTAAAGTTGAGTTTACATACACAAAAATGATGTGAAAAAAAAAACAATGGAAATACATAAAATGCGTACACATTTAGGCCGGAACATGCATTATCTTTACCTTATTTGTATTACGAGGCTGCCAAACCATTGCGAGGTTAACCGGAGCATTTTACCTGGGCTATACATTTACATGTTACAAATATACGACTTTCAACATGGTTCATTAACTACCCCATTTAAGTTCACCTTTACACTTATAGGGAAGTCTTGTTTACTTTAAAACCTCAAAGATTTTAGCTATTTTTTTAGTAGAATACCAAGTGTAATGGCAGCCTACGTAAGTGAGTGAATAGAGGGTATTACTGCAACGTTCTGCCGCCAGAGTGCACTACTAGCACTATAGTAATTTATACATACTGTGCCTTAAACAGCTTTTTGACAAGTTTTCACAGATAATAAAATAAAACATTGATATATCAAGGCGGTTTGTTTACAAAGGGCCTACCGGGAAACGTTAAAATCGGAATTTCGTTCTGCCTCTTTATGTATCGAATATGCAAGAGTGATAGAGAGGTTAGATAACGAAATTTCGATTTTCTTGTTTCGTGGTGTACCCTTCGATTGTGTGCCCCCTACGCAGAGTTACGCGTAATATTCCCTATTCTATGTACGTATGTAGGAAGATGTCACATAGCTGGGGTCCGGCGGGCCGGCTAGAGCAGGTGCAGATGGTCGTCGGAGACGGCGTGCAGCGCGGCGGAGAGCGCGGCTCGGAGCGCGGGCGCGAGGCGCGCGGGCGCCTGCAGCGCCAGCACGCGCGCCGCGCTCGGCGCCGGCGCCACGCCCCCGTCCGCGCCCGTGTACCGCGCCACGCGAGCCATGGCTGCGCTGCTTATCTGTGTACAATAATATTGTTCTTTACTACCGTACCTGCTTACTGATCCATTTACCAAAGCTGACATGAACGAAATTACTGAACTCATGATATCTATAATTGTGTAAGAACGCTCTGTCATTAACATTCATACGCAATAATAGTTTTACAGATTTTGACATTTTCAAATAAATACTCTCTTTCACTTATAAGATCAGGCGGTCTAGCATGAGTTGCGTTCTCGCGCGCGGCTCCATAAATCGTAAGTATATCAGTAGTAAAAGCAATCACAACAAAAGCCACGGAGCGACGAAATAATTTTATAGATAAATCATGATCGACTGCCTTTACACACTGAAATCAAAATATTCAATCTTCGTTCCAAAGTTTTGTCTAGTTACTTAATTAGACCAGAATGCTGTAATATTATACCGAGTTATCCTATAACAGGGAAACGCACTAGGTCTTGAGTAAACGATTTAATTTGAACTGGGTACACGACAATGCATAAACCGACGCTGCCATCCTTTTCGCGAGAACCCATATTTAGTATGTTGAGTAAGGAACACAAATGTATGGAACAGCATGTACTTTAGTCTCAGGCGATGCCGCTTGGCGCGATTGTTCCTTAGGTCAAACAAAGTTGATCTGGCCCGGTAGCCGGGAGATCGTACCATGCAGACCCCCCAAAAAGGGGGGGTGAAAGGGTCGGCTCCCCAGGTCCAATCTATGCTATATTCCTTCCTAGTCTTAGCAACTAGGGCAAGTTATATATCATTTTCGTATAATTTAGAGACGGGGAATTCATTTTCGAAATAATTATTATACCTTTCCGTACAAAAAAAAATATTTTTGTACAAAAAATGAAAATGTTATGTAATTTAGGATGTTACAAACACAGTGTGGCGATTTGCACTAAATAAAAAATGGGACGATGTAGCCCATGTATTCTGAAAAATATCACTTTATAGTAGGCATTCATACATTTTTTCGTAATAAAAAAAAAATTATAGCGCGTGGCGGTAACGATTTCCATACAAATGGAACTATGCCCAAAGTCAAAGATTAAAAAAGTTTACTAAAACACTGAATTTGGCATTTTAAAAGTTTAAATATAATGTTTTAATGATTTTTCCATCCATTTTTATTTTTATTCCATACAAACTATCTCCTCCCCCCCCTTTCCCCCCTTAAGGGAAGAAATTTATAAATTTGTTTTTATAACTAACTTATACCTTTTGTAGAAGGCTAGGAAGGAATATAGCATAGACTGGACCTGGGGAGCCGACCCTTTCACCCCCACTTTTTGGGGGATCTGCATGGTACGATCTCCTGGCTACCGGGCCAGATCAACTTTGTTTGACCTAAGGAACAATCGTGCCAAGCGGCATCGCCTGAGACTAAAGTGCATGCTGAATGACCTTACACAACCTACCCGATGACATACGCTGTCAGTTAGGCCACGTTCAAAACCCCGCTAACAATACGTACTGTACGGTACTGTAGAACTGCACTATACTACCAGTTTACACCTAAATCAGTAATCACATGTCGTATACTTGCAGCTCAAACAATAAAAATAAAACATTATCAATAAAATATTAAGAAATTAACATGAATACGGTCTTGTGAAAACCGTTGGTCAACAATTACCTGATATTCATCGTCTTCGTCCACAGATTTAGACTCTACAACATTCTCCTTTTGTCTTCTCGTTACCACCAACTGTGGAAAGTAAAAGGTAAGTATTAGAGAGTGTTCATCATTTCAAATGTAGGTATATTTAGTAGGTACAATTAAATAGTCGCTTTGTTATTCCTTACCTCGACGATAGGTCCTTGGTGGGGCCTTAGCGTGCAGAATCGAAGATCTACCATTTCAACGATTCGCTCTGTATCTGGGTCAGTAATCATGAGGTACTGAAACAATAGAAACCATATACAGAAAACCCGATAAGGTAAGTTGATATGTCGAATTAATTGTATATATTTAAATGTGATCTACTTCGAAATGTTACAACCTTAAAACATGATGATTTTATTTACAGTACCTAGGTATAAATACGTTGACCGTTCGAGATATGTAATTCGTACCTCGGATTAGATTGTCCTGTTGGTCTTGTGCACAAAAAGGTAAGGACCGTCATAAATTTGCTTTGACTTTAGTTCAACTTTAATCTATAGACTAAAAGCTATCCCCGGAAAATGAGCATGGGTTGGTTAGAGCAGGTACCTTGTGCGTGAGCAGCAGACGCAACGGCGCATCGTCTACCAGCACGTCGAAGCCGGCCAGCGCGTGCACCTCGGCCAGCCGGAACGACCAGCGCACGCAGTCGCGCCGCCAGCCGCAGCCGCCGCTCTCCAACCCCGCGCACGAGGAGCGCCGCTACAAACAAACGCATAATATCCTCCTGAGTCCTTGAGGCCTTTATATAGGATTTAATCCAAATCGAATTTTGAATAAAATGGAATACACAAGAAGGTTCTATTTTCAAAACTGCAATAATGACAAGGAGGATATAAACTCCTCTAGGTAGAGGAGCACGCAGGTGCGTGCGTTCATAAAAGGTGACCCATAAACTTGATTTTTTTTATGACCAACTACGGTCTTTGGTCGTCTATAACTGAGCGACCAAGCTGCTTTCAAATATCTGAACATTATTTATGGGCACGTCGTAAAAGTTCATGTTTCGTTATTTTTCTCCACTATAGTTCATTTTTTAGCATTAGAAATAAGGCAAACAATCTTGACGTGTCTTTTAATTGAAAAACACATTTTAAAAATAAGTTACGGCAAATATGTAACAATTATGAATCTAATACGACCATTGATATTCTTCTGCTTTCATAAGTAATAGTTATTGATTTTTAAAAAAGCGTTTTTCAATTAATATGACATGTCAGGATCGCTTACCTTCTTTCAAGTTCTTTCTAATGCAAAAAAAACGAACTATATAACACATCGTTTACTGACTCCACCGTGCAGAACGTTTGCCAATTGTGTTCGTGGTAAATGGCCCCAGTCACCGCCCTTAGCCTAATGCCTCGAGCCGTCTTGTTTGACACTATCAGTCCTTGCTGGTACACCCTAACTGTCCAGAATCATCGTATCCTCCTGGTGTTCCCGCAGGCATCCCGAAATGACCTTCAGGTGTGGCAGATTTAGAGTCCGTATTACTATTATTCCCCATTGTGATGTGATATAAGAAGCTGTCTTATAGGCTGTCAGCCATTCATTGTCAACCACGTCCAAATTGCCTATTTTACATACCACAATAATTAAGTACTGTAGAACTGTCAGTCGTTCCCATACACGGTATAAAACGTGTCATATACATATATCACACAACATTATGATGTCGAGACAGTATGTGTCATCTCCGCTGTTTTAAATATTGTGACAATGGGAAAATTTGTTCAAGGAAAATGGTCTAGTAAATTAAATTTTACCATTATTTCTACTTAGTAATGATAACTTGTTATTTCCCGAACATAATTATAAGATATGTTGTAAATTTCAACATGAGTCAATATCGCAGTTCATATACAATGAATAAATTGAAATAAACCCTTTGTTTTCTTGTAAACAATTGACGTGATCAACCGTAATTTATTATCTTAGGAAATAACATTACAATACTCAGTATCTTCGAGCAACACCGGCTTCCGACACATCGGAAGGGAGGGGCCCAAGCGATATCTCACCGTACAAATATTTCTGCCATTTTTCGCGGGGGGAAAGGTGCACACAGTCGCACTTCTCACACACTTACATACAAAATCCAATCTGTAATGACGACATAAATACATAGAAAATGACACACGTCAACGACAAATCTTGCAAACCTCGATCTCTTTTTGTGTACGGACGAGTGACAAGTGTCACAACACGCACACTAACACATTTTCGTTGAAGTATGTTATTGTATTCTGAGAGATGAGAAGTCGGATTTGTCGCTCGACCGATCCGCAATTTGTACTGAGCGAGCAAAATCGATAAATCCAACAACAACATGAGACTAAAATATAATAATTGTGTTTGAATGTAATTAAACGTATGATATGTAAAAAAAATATTACATGTGAAATGTAACACTTTCTTTTTGTAAATTTGATGTCCCCGACCTCTTTTTATAACAAAAAACCGAGCAAACAGGCATTTTTGTGCAGCAGTGTTCACGCGCGCGTCTGGACTCGGTCTAGTGAAAAATCCAAGTGCAACTAGTTTTATTACCCGCGCTAGATTAGATTGACGCGCAAATCTTGTACCTCGGCAGAGGGGAAATAGTGCGAATGCCGCCTCCCTTCCGTGTTGCTCGAAGCTCAGTATCGATGATTACTTCCTATATTTTTTATTAAAATCTGCTTAGTATAAATAATTTTATGACGTTGAAACTATGAAATATTGTCAATTATCTCATAATCTTTTTGTCAAACTCGGGTGAAAGCACCATATTCAAATTTATTTTCTTTCTTCGTTAGACTGTACTATAACACGAAATACTAGTTGTTAGGGTGGGCATACCTGCGGCACGGGGTCCCAGCCGGTCTGGCGCAGAAGGCCGTGGCCAGCGAAGGCGACCAGGTCGGCGGTGGCGGACAGCGGCTTGGTGAGCGCGCCCAGCAGGCCGCGCCGCAGCGCCGCCGCGCCGCCCTCCACCTCGCCCACCGCCACGCTCACCAGCGGGTGGTGCGCCAGCCCGCCCACTGCGCCTGTACATGATCGTTTCATTTAGCTTAATAATACGTACACAAGGGCCGGTTGTTTAAAATTGTTGGTAAAGGTAACTTGCGTCTGTTAATATTTTCTCATGGTTTTAATCATATGCCTAATTTTATACATGACAGCAGGATTTTATGATACTGAGAGCGATATTTTGACTTTATAATTTGAATCGCATCGCATTTACAAACCCTCTGGTGTTGCGGGTACCGTGTTCATGGGCGTCGGTAATCGCTTACCTTCAGGCAATTCGTCTGATCGTTTGCCTTCTATTATCATTAAATAAAATTAGTGCGAGCGACATGTGTAGCTATGAGTTTAGATTTAGTGTATTTAGTACTAATGACACAACTGCCTGTGCATTTCGCGTGCACACATCAGTTTGAGCAATCGTATCATAACAAGATCATACCACAATCGTGCCGTCAGTATGTCACCATTACCAACCATCATGTCATCAACCATTAAACCGTATATTACCAAGTATGTTGATAGCGAAGTTGGTGATGCCGGCGGCAAGTCCCTGAACAAAGGTGTCGGGGTGGCGTCGGCGCGCGGCAGCGGCGCGGCGCGCATGGTCGTCGTCGCCGGCCAGCAGGTCGAGGTTGCGCGCCAGCGAGCCGGCGCAGGCGCTGAGCGAGCGCAGCAGCGCGGCCGCCGCCGCCGCCGCCACGCCGCGCACGCCACCGCGCGCGCCCCCAACGCGCGCTGCCAATGCGCCCGGCGCACCCAACAGCTCCAAGCCGCCTACGACCCAACCTACCGACACAATATCATGTCATATTTTCACATCTTGGGGTACGGCAGTGCCCCCGCCAAGTAGAGCTTACTTATTTATAATGAGATTAATGAGATAAAATTACAATTCGATTTTTTATTGATCGTGATGACCTTAAATGAAAAATATAGGAGAACAATTAAAACTATAAGGATAAATGTATACCTGCGCCCAATATGGCGGCGGAGAGGTAGTGCACGGTGAGCGCGTGCGTCAGTCGCTCGGCGCACGTCACCATGTCCGTCTGCTGGAACGCGCTCAGGCATAACGGACTCTGGTCCAGCGCAATGTACATACGCACCTGCACATAAATATTCTCTATTAATCCTAGAAAGAATACACACAGGACAAAAAAGTTGGCAGCTATCGAATTGGGTACTTTCCTCTACTTAAAATAAACTATTTCACACGAAATAAAGCACCAGATCATTATTAGAAAAACATAGATTGCAGTTATTTCTAAACACAATTTCTATTTAATAAATCTGATGGAAGTATAAAAAGTAGGTGAGTTGACTGTGACGTCACTACACACGTTTTCATATAAATTCTTTATACCTAAGCAAATCGTTTTGACAGTTCTAAAAAAGAAGCTGATTTGACTATCAGGAAACTAGCCAATTGTATGATATCGTCTTCAATCGATAGAAGCCCTTGAGAAATCATGTGCCATTTTGTTTCCTACGGCCGCTTAGCCTGGAACCTATACTCCAAAACGTAATTCAAGACCAAATAAAGTAAGAAAATGTTGCCACTTTTTACTAGCGCGTCTTGTATTTAAGTAAAATTAAGTAAATAAAAGTACTTTTTTTAAATAGTAGGAGTAAAATTATTAATCAAAAGGAATTTACTATTTTACAAACAAATTATTGCAGTGGCAACACTTTCTTACTTTTTTTGGTCTTCAATTACGTTTTGGAGTATAGATGGTAGCGAGTGAGATCACGTACTCCTTAAAGCACGATACACACGAAGTAGCCAGTAAACATCTAAGCACGACCGTAGCGGACACTATAGCGCGCGTCGGACGCGACGAGAGCTCCGGGCGCGAGTGCCGTGCCGGTCCCGTCGGCCGCGCGGCCCACGCTCACGTACCCTTTCTCCACGTACGGTATACACCTACCTTACGGTATATACTTTAAGGCCTGAGACACATATCAGTAAACATCTTACGGCAGTATGCAGCGTGAGCGTGAGATCCAGCGGGTGCAGGTGCAACGAGCGTAACCGCAGCGGGCACTGCAGTGCGCGTGTCTCTGCCGCGACGATGGCACCGGGAGCGGGCGTAGGCCCCGCCGGCCTCGCGGCGCGCGCCAGCCGCACCAGCGCGCCCACGTACCCGTCCTCCACGTACAGCGCCAGCGGACCCAGCCGCAGCTCCACCTCCGTCAGTTCTGAATAAAGTTCAATTATTTATTAATTTATAGATTAACTATTTTCATATTTAAATCTTGAAATATGGAGAGAGACGAATGATGAATGATTAAAATCACACATATAGGTATAAAAAGTATCGAAAAGTTTATAATTATACTGAAATGGCTACACCTATATTTTACATCACCCATTCTCGTACTCTGTACTTTCTAGGGCCTGGACATCACAGCGGCTCCCACACGATGCTCTCAGTGGATCGCACGCTTGTTTGATCACCACAGCCCGGATTTTCGAGGGCAAAAACGTACCAGTGCTATTGATTAATAAAATACCGACTCAAGTTTTACTTCAGTTTTAGTTTTTAGTTTTATATCGAGTACCTAAACACAAAAATTAGAAAACTCATATACGTATTTAAGAATCTAAGATCTGTGATCGGTCCTGAAACACTGAAAACTGTATATTTTGCTCTAACGCAGTCCTGTTATCTTATTGTGTTTGTGTATGGGGTGGGGCAGGTAAAACCTTACTTTTGAAAATAGAGCGGGCACAACGTGCTGTATTGAAGAGGTTATGACTAAAAAATCCTTTTTATATCCTACTTCTAAACTATATCGGGAATGCAATTTATTAACAGTAAGAGGTTTATTTATTCGACAGGTTATAATAAGGAAACACAAAACCCTTGAATTTAAAGAAGATGGCACTTTAAATAGGCGTCGTACAGACTATGTCTGCGAGGTCCATAGCTTCCGCCTGGCACTAGCAGGACGGCTTTTTCACTACCTGAGCCCAAAAGTATATAATAAAATAAATAGACTACTTGAAATTTATAAATTGACATTTAGAGAATTAAAATTGAAAGTTACAAACTGGCTGGTTACATTGACATATGAAGAAATCGAGGATCTCCTTTCAGCGCATTCATACACACACACACACACACACACACACACGCACGCACGCACGCACGCACGCACGCACGCACGCACGCACGCACGCACACACACACACACACACACACACACACACACACACACACACACACACACACACACACACAGCACTCACATAACAAACATATTATAAACTAAAATAGGCATGTGCACATTACTTTATTTTCTTATATATATTTTTGTAAGCCCTTATCTTTTACTTTTAATGTACCTCATAAATGACCACTGTCACCACTTTAATACTGTAACGTTATCACTGCAACTTGTATTTATTTCCGGGGTGAGGGCCTGGAGATCTGTAATACAGGTCCAACCTAGTTCGGACTCCAGTCCCTCACAAAGGCTATTGTAAAAATAATATAAAACAAAAATTTTGTTTGTTAAATTATCCTTTGTGAGGTGAAATAAAAACATTTTTTTTTCCTTTATTATTATATATTTGCAAACCTCTTATATTTAATCTTTTTGCAACTGTAAAATTCTAACAACTGATATTGACTCTAGTCATTCTGACATAATTATAACCAGTGGCTCTATGAGCTGTAGATCTCGTGATAAGCTTCAAGCTTAAAACATGGAATAATAAAAAATACTTTGTTGAGTCACACTACTGACACTGAAGTCCTTTATGCTAATTTCCACAATTTTTTACATTTTCCAAATAACGAAACGACAGAAATAATATTCTATCTAACTACCAACCCTGCTTACAAAATTTGACGTGAATCGGCTTAGAAATGCGACGGACGCATGTTCTCCTCTGCAAGTGTCTCGTATGTCCATACGAAAGCATTTTTGCCCAAGCTGAAACTGAGACCTTCGCTAACGCTCGGTCATTCGGTATCAACGAATTAATTGTAAAAGCGATATATAAATATTTTATTCTACTCGTCGACTATAATCTGTGTATTACAACTTCATATACAACTCTATAACCTCACTCTTTTTAACGTTGGATAGTCTATGGCACTTCCGACTCAACTAATATAATTGTATCGATACGGTTTAGTCAATTATAAAAATTTTGAAATTAGAACTTCATACATTTCGATAAAATATTGCTTGTGTAAGGAGACTCGACTCAATACAAATTAGCCAACGATGGCGTTTCGGATCTAATACCGTCGCGGCATCTGTCATACTTCCGTCTACTTAAACACGCTGCTGCGTCGTGTCTATTGGTTGGCCAACTCAAACTTTTTTTCACAATGGACGCCCACGAGATTTTCCCTGCATTGAAATTTGAAAACTTGTAAAAGTGTTAAAGTTTTTGTTTTGTGAGTGAAACTGTGAAAAATACTAAATGAAAATGAGTGACAGCGATGAAAATATGTTGCCCACTACTGAGGAAACGTGATTAGATTGAGTGTTGCATTATTCATTATTCAGTAGTAGAACTAAGTATTGCATTGGGTTAATTTTGGTAACACTATATTTTGATTTTTTACCCGTAAGGTAATTACGGGAAAACAATGCACCTTAAAAAATGTACGTAGTAGTTTTTCATATTAACTGTTTTACTATTTCTGTTAACTTGAGTAAAATAAGTCAGATAGTAGAAGTAGAAAGTATGGTATTATTCATTATTTATTTTAGTTATTTTAGTTAACTCGTAGAAAAAGTATTGTATACAATAGTGATATAATCAAGTTATTCAATCTCGTACCTTACTTAGGCAACTCAGCAAGCTTCGTTGCCTAAACACGGTACTCGACTGAAAAACTCTCTATTATATCACGATTGTATAAAATACTAATGAATTACATAACGGACTTTTATAATGTCGCTGACCTCTATAAGCGTCGTCGCCGACAGTCCACGAGTCATAGCACAGGCGAAGCATCAGGCGTGCTTCGTTCTCTCGCATGGAGAACGCGTCGCCGGCGGCGCCGGGCCACAGCGGCGGCCACGCGTCATTCGTCGGCGGCTCGCCGCGCGTCGACGCTACCACCGCGAAGTCGTAGTTCCCGCTCTCGTATTGCAAGTTGTCTACTTGGATGTCAGCGATCGAAACCACTGCTTTAGTGCCCTGTCGAATACAAACAAAACTAACTTTATCACAATTGTCCTTTTCAAAAACCTTTTAGAATAACAGGTACTTGTTATGCAAACAAAGTTACTTTAGGTGAAATTTTGTATATGGTCATTCGCCGAGGATCTGTAGCGTACACCGCCGTAGCACGGAAAACGTCAGAGGATCTGTAGCGTACACCGCCGTAGCACGGAAAGCGTCAACTTTCGGCACGCTGCGCTAAACGAAGTAGTGGCTTTCCGGCTCCATCGAACATAAAAATAGAATACAAACGTCGGGCAGTAAAAAAGAAAGCCTTAGATCACACGTACATGATCATAAGTGTGACAATTACTTACGTGTGATTTAAGACATTTGTTACTTTACTACCCTAGGTATGTATTAGTATATTACGATTCAAGTGCGAAAAATAGGTATTTCGCAACTCGTGTCGATTTAAAACACTCCCTTCGGTCGTGTTTTAATTTATCGCCACCCGTTGCGAATTTCCTATTTTTCGCACTTGTATTGCACAAAGTTTTACAGAACATATGGCCCTTTAAATTTTCGACATACATAGTTACCTACGTGATATGTAAACACTATAATGTTACTTACCGTGCTGTCACATTGCACCGAGAGAGCGGCTCGGTCGATATGCAGAGCGAGCAGCGGACTGACGTCGGGCGTGGCGGCCATTTCAATAGCTATGCCGGCTACCACGCAACGAACTCGCTCCACTGGCGACCATCCCTTGTCACCCCATTCTACAAATAGCAAGCTACGATTTAAGTATAGTACCTAACCAAATCCGGAGATATGTTAATAGTGACGCCGGCTATATGGCTCATGGTCTAATAAAACATGATCTTCCATTCCCAGAGTGACACGGGCCTACGTCACAATAACATTGCCACTTTATTTCAACATAACATGTTACATGGGTACATTATACCTATGGTTAATAAGTTAAAATATTTCTTTGTAATTTTATAATTTTCATTTATATGTATTTTAGCTTAAATTTTACAATAACACGTCATTTTTAATTACTCGTTAGCAATATCTTCCGATTCACGAAAGAAATTTCAGACTTTCGGGTAATTCTGTTTATACTACTGGCAACACAGGATAGCGCTGTGCACATTTGACAATTCGGATCTAGATAACTTCATGCCCTGACCGTCATCCTTGTCGAACGCGTGTTAATTGTTATTTCCTTCTCGCTCAGTGTCAGCAGTCGCAGTGTTTTCCAAACTTTTCACGTCGTAAGCTTGGTAATTAATGTGTAACTGTGAATTAGTTTTTTAAACGTTTGTCTTGTATAGATAAATAAAGTTTAATTTAATACATTAGATTTGTTTTATTTTACTATGTTTCTACATGAATAACTTAAAATTAATGCCGTTAAAATAATTTTCACCGTTGGTTAAAATTCTCCCACATTTCAAAGTTTGAGAACCTGTAAACAGCATGATGACTTAGGCGCGTGTCAGTTAGGTCATACGCGAATCTCGGAATGGAGTACCAGGCGGAGTATATTATTATACCATGATATGGCTAAGATGAACATTGCGAGCATGTATGGAAATATTAAGTTGGGAAGAATGTAGGTAATCACATATACACAATTAAATTTCTTATTCAAAAAACAATATCAATATATGAAAGTAGGCATAGTATTATTAATATCTGGGAGACCGAGTTTTGACCGGAAAACATATAAAAAATGCGCGTTTTCCCAGAGATAAGACCTAGCTAGATCGATTTTTCACCCCTGCAAACTCGTATATAGCAAACTTCATCGAAATCCTTAGAGCTGATTCCGAGATCCCCGAAATAGACCAACATTTACCTATATACATTATATACAATTACAACCAAGATACACATGTTTTATAATTGTTACTGTATGCATTGTTTATACGCTGTGTTTATACCTGACTCGGAGATACCTCGCAGAGCGTCGGCGGATTCTTGGTAAGACCTTACGTTAGCGATTGTCACCATACTGTTCTCACTGCGGTATGTTAGTTCCGTTTTCAGCATATCTCCTGAAAAAGCTGCTTTCATTAATTTATAATACAAAGTTTCACTCTTTCAGCGTTTCTCATCTGTGGTAGTATTTTAGCACAGAATAAATAATAGTACTACCGTACAGAAAGGACACTTCCTACAAACCCGAAGTTTGACAGCGATTCAGGGTCGAATCATGCTATCCGTTTCTAATATATGGCACTATTCTTTCGGCTATTTAGGGTTGTCAAAATTCAAGTGATTATCTTATCTGTGGTCGTGCACGCACAAGGAAGTCAAGTGGTGCCAACCCTAATAATTGCTCGGAGCAATGTTGAGCCGAACGGAGCCGAGTTCGACCGAAGTCAGGAGTGTCTCCCCACTGATATTAGTGACATAAATAATATGACAGTGTAATAATTACAGCATTAAACAGCATTTATTATCTGAGAATATAATCTGAAAACTTGAATAACGATTCTCATCGTTGAGACACATCCTAAGCATATTTTTATGTAACAAATATGAAAATACAAACCTAAATCCTCCTTTTCAACATCTAGCAATTTGATTGTTTCATTAATTTTCTCTAATTGACAAGTTGACTCGTCATCCTCTTGTACGGGGGCATAGTCCGGCGCGCTCGAGATGTCCGTGCTTACAACAGGTACTCTAGTAAGTTTAGTTTGGGTGGGAGCTGTAAAAAACATCATTACAATTATTGTCATTGTTATGTATTGTGTTAATACATACAAGTTAAAATACTCATGCTTCATGCAATATGAAAAATTTAAATTTATTACAATCATTCATCATTGATGCCTATTCAAAGACTAGTATATGAAACTATATAGCATGGCAACCATATTCAGCTAAGGTTCATAGCAAAATAAGTAGATCAATGTCTACTCGTTGTTTGACGGCTACGAACACCACATTATATTTGGTAACAACCTAAAGAAATAATTCCGTCACCATACAAATACACTGTAGATTCTTATTTATACTTACACATCAATTGACTAGAGGCTACCGATCTGTTTATATTGACCTAGAACGAAAAATATAATTGTAATTTAGTTCTTTTTAGCATAAGAAATATGTTTAGAACATTGTGGGCTCCTCGGCACGCACCTCTTTTCCTGTATCGGCACAGAAGGATCCTTCCAGCCGACGCCTTATTACACTCGCTGATATGTCGTTCTGTAATAGGTACAATGTTAGCAAAATTTTATTATAGTATAGTATAGTATCATTTATTGCAAACCATGGTATAATACAATAGATGTCACAATGGAAATGGGTCGCATGGCACCCTGGTAGGGTATGGCAATTATCCTTATAACTAAATACATTAACTAAATATAATATTTAGTACAGAAAAATCCCAATGGTGTAAAACATCAAGTTAACAATACGAGCATATAAGCTTGACTATACGTACAGCTACTGTTCACTTATATGCTGGTTTGATAAATAACTATGCACAGATAAATGATAATAACCAATTTCCTAAATGACTTAGGTTTGAAAAATCCCGTTCAAAATGTAAACTTGTAAAGTTTATTTGTATTTATTTATATGCTATTAATGATTGCTTGAAATCATATTATACACGGTGTTTTTTTTTAACTCCGTTAACTTTGGCTAAGTACATTTGAGGAAACTGAATGGCATTGTTAATTTTTTTTTGTAACTTTTTTACCTTTACCTTACTTTAAACACGGTACTCGACTGAAAAGCTCTCTATTATATCACGATTGTATAAAATACTATTACGTATCTCTAAAATTCACACAGAAATCTACCAATCCCGAATTTCAATGTCATAGTCCCGAAAAATGAGAATTCGGGTCAGGTAAGAGGAGTGTATGACGCACCTCGTCGACGTCCTTCAACTCGAGCAGCGAGGAGTGCGGATGGGGCCGCACGCGCAGCTTGACGGTGTCGCTGTCGGGCAACTGCACTAGTTGCTCGCCGCCCGCTGCCGCCACCCCCTCGCTCCACTCCGGATCTTGGTGCTCTGTCACATCACCACAAACTATATTATATAGTGTATAACTAAAAAGTAATTTCAGTGTACATGTACAAGAATTACATATACCAGTACCTACTTACTATCCGCGATCAATGTTATGTAGCTCATGACGACCAGAGGGCTTACCGCGAACCACGTTCTACGTGTTGCCTCTCTGTCGCACTTGTACATCGTACGTAAGTGTGACAGGGAGCCAACACGTCGAACGTGGTTCGCGGTAGGACCTCACTTTCCGTCCTTCCGAGAGCATTATCTTTTATGATATATGAGGCAATCGAGCAGACGAATCGCCTGATGGTAAGCAGTTACCGTCACTCATGGCTCATGGAGCGCCAACACCAGAGGGGTCACAAGTACGTCGACGGCATTTAAGATGGGAGTACGCACTCCTATCCTCCTCCTACACTACATTTACCAATCTGCGGTCCCCGCTCAACTGAAGACGCATCACCAGTTATGTGTTCAGCGGACAGGTCAGCGTGACCTCCACTTTGTACTTATCTCAATTGTGAAATATACTCGTATCAATAGTTATTTGTACAACAAGAGATCAAAGTTTGATATTTCTTCGAGTGCTTATTTTGAGTCCCGTGCAAGCGAAAGATTCTATAATAGATTCACGAGCGTAGCGAGTGAATCTAATTTAGAATCTTGAGCGTAGTAAGGGATTCAAAAGCGCACGAGATGTAAATAACTTTGATCTCGTGTAGTACACAAAATTTTTCACCCTAAGCAGTGAGAACATACCTAGAGGGACAGAGATAATAGAACCCAAGTATATCGAACTTGTATTAGACCCCGCATGTTGAAATGACTATAAAGGTCACTTGAATGTCATTTTGTCTCACTCAGTGAGCAAAATCGCATTTTGCTCACTGAGTGAGACACAATCAGTGAGAAAAATGCGATTTTGCTCACTGAGTGAGACAAAATGACTCAGTGAGCAAAATCGCATTTTGCTCACTGTTTTTAAGAAGCAAAGTACCCTTGTTCGAGCTCCTGAGGTGAAAATATAATTGAGTGTCCGTACCGTTGAGTTTGCTGATAGTGAGGAAAGGAATGAGGTCCGCGTTGGGAGCGGCGTGGGGCGGCGGCGGGAACCGAGCGCTGTGCGCCGGCGTCGAGTAGTGCACCACGGCCCCCGCCTCCACCGCGCAGTGCCACCGCGTGCCCGGACATTCAGCTATCGTCTGATAATGAAACCACCAGTTTACACATGTACTTGAACCCAATAGACCGAAAGAGCGCGAAGCGTCTCCGTTTCAGCTTAGCAAAGCTTTCAAATGCCCGACTGTTCACCACTACCGGTTGCATTTCTCAACAGATTCTCGTGAAATTTTGAGAGCTGGTTCGATAATTATAGGGTTTATGGTGTAGACTCATTTTAATGAATTTTTACAAAATGGCGGATTCATGGGGGCTTCTACAGCTCACAGAGCCAATAGCATCCTATAGGCTAAGTATGTGAACATTACCTTCACTGGGCCGAACAGGTCTGACTGCGCTATGACGAGCGCGTGGCTCGAGCGGTTGTGCACCACGAACTGCGGGCACGGGTCCGGCGCCACCGTCACCACCCACCGGCCTTCATGTTTCTGCTGCACTATCACAGCTGGTATCTGTGAACATTATATAGAAACTCTTGTGTTCTAAACTCGTTACAAAGGGTTGCTAGGTCAAATTTGTCGAAGTGGAAACTATGAATGACCAGCTTTAATAAACGCCAAAGTGACAGGATTTTTTTCCAGATAATTTGACAGATTCACCGTGCAAGGGGACTAAATATGCGAAATCGTGAGCCCATAGTTTCAGTTAACTTGAATTTTCACAACAGATATGCGATGTTTCTAAACGAAATCATGTATGTGAGTATACATACAATAAGTAATAACGCAATGTCTCTTGATAGTAAACGAAGTAGTTTACTCTATGTCACATTGACAATTAATATGAAAACCGCTCGGGATCTGGTATCATTGTCGCTGTAACATGGTACTAAGGTGTCCAGAAATCATACCTGACATTGAAATGAATAACCTTGTGGTATATTCCAACGACTAGATATTCTCGACGTGTAATAGTAGATTGTATAACAAGGGCATAAAGTGACCCATTTTTACCCGAGGCAATTTTTTGGTCTGAGCGAAGCGAAGACCAAAATAGTAGACGAGGGTAAAAATGGACATTTATGCCCTTGTTGTACACTCTGCTTTTCACTTCGATTGCGAGGAAAATATACAAAAAATCAAATATTTTAGGTTATTTTAACGTATTTATTCAAGACTAAAGAAAATTGTTCTTGGGCCGGTCGGAGGCGCGGGGCACGCCGATCGGGAGAGCGCCGGTCGGGGGCGCGCCGGCAGGGCTGGCAGTTTGTATGGCAGAATTTGGACTTTATTGCTAAGCCAATAAGGGTCGTAATAGATGATTTTACTTTATGCTCTAGAGCATAAAATGCGATTTTATGTCGTCTACGCACGACATAAAGGTGCACTTTTTGAGCATGAGAAGTGAAAATACTGTATTACACCTCACCGATTTGCCCGTATGATCTCGCAGCGCGACGGCGCGGCGCACGGGCGCGGCGGCCAGCAGCACGGGCACGTGCGCGGGCGCGGGCTCCGCGGCGTCCGCCCCCCGCGCCGGCAGCGCCAGGCACAAGTATGTACGCAACTCGCTCGGGTCGCCGCCGCGCCACCGCTCCAGCACCCAGAAACGACTCAGCGCTTCTCCGTCGAGACTGAATAAAACATGTTCCTTTATTTTCATTTGCACATCGTTACCCTGCATACCATTGTAAATGACATAGCCGAAGGTCCTGACGAGCAAAGTTTGAATACATATTTTCAGAGTAATTGAGATAAAAGGTAAAAATCGGAACGATGACTATATTTTTTGTCGCAATTTCGCGCATCTCGTCCAATTTCTTTCTAATTTCCTAATTTTACGCCTTTTCTTAATTGCTGCACGCGCAAAAAATAGTTGACTGGCAAACCCAATGTCTGGGTACAGTGGTTACCCTAATATTGTTTTATCGCTTTTACCCATGCTGTGCTCATTCATGTAGGTGTATCCTCCTAAGGCCCAGCCATACAAATGAAAAATGCAAAATTTGCGACAGAAATTCAAAAACTGAACGAAACAAAGCAAAAGCCACTCTGTTCCAATCGAATATGATTTAAATTTCATTGAACTGTATAAGTACTATAGGTAGGACCTAGGGTAAATTATACACAAGGTAATGCGAAGTAATAATAATAAAATGCAAGTAGTAGGTATGACAGCGCCATTGATTAAATTTACGTGTACCTACGATGTGCTTTATTTAATACGACACTATGAACCCACCTTCCTTCTTTGGTCGGACTGACAACTTTGTACTTTTTGGGCTGCAAATTCACATCATCCGAGTTGATAACAGGAACGGCTATACCTGAAACCTGGCACAAACAATCAGTTTACAGGTAAATCATTGAAATAATGAAATAAACAAGTTACCAAACTTACCAATAGATTAGTTTCCAGTCTATTTATAAGTAGGAAAGTCGAGGTCACTCCCAAAACGTTAATCTCTTCTTTTATTTCGTAGTGCAGCGTCAGGAACGCCACCTTAAGTTGTCATAAACGTAAACTGTTAAATGTCTGTTGCATATAGAATGTAAAAAGGTTTGGTTGCGAATTAACATAATTCATTTTCAAATAGTAGTTACAGTCACTTTGGGTACGAAATCCTAAGGCGGATCAAGGTCAAGCTACATACTGCTACATTATGTTGTTTTACAGCGTGCAGTGTGCAAACAGAGGTAATAAAAATTGGTTGTAAATTCGTTGAAGTGATACCTTCTGCTTGCAGTGTATGAGGAAGGGCGCGGGGTGGTCGAGCGCGACGCAGCCTTGCGGCGGCGAGCCGTAGCGGCCCGGCTCCTCGGCCCACACCTGCAGCTGCCCGCTCACGAACGTCTCCCGCCCCATCTCCACCGACATGAAGAATGGTTTCTGTTAACACGAAATAACCGCTATTGATTTACGAGTAGATGAAGTATTTAACCTTTTGGAGGCCAAGAACGCCATGTGTTCGGAGTACGTAAGTCTGGCACACGCTGTCAATTTTACCTTCAAATTGACTCGTTTGTGTCCTTAATCTTAGCATATTATGAATGATATTTTTGTATATGACGGTCGGCGATCAAATACATTCTTGACAAGAAAATTAAATATCCCACTTTAGGTTTTGGACCAGTGTGCGGCGGTTCGTTGCACACTCATATGGGTAGATACTATCTAAATTCTAAGGTATGACAACAACATGTACAGCGCCAATTTGACTGCAAGCACGACGGATAAGGACCTGCAGAAGTGTGCTCTGGTCGCGCCGGAATCGAGCCGCCAGAGCGGCGCGGCGTAGTGCGCGCGCAGTGTGAGCACGACGTGCGCCGCGTTGCACAGCAGATATAGTGCTAGCGGTTGGCCTAATTGAATACAAGTGACTGAAATGTAATAATGTCATATATTTTTAGAACTGGCTCCGAATGCCCTTTCATTTAATACCACACACGATTGGTTACTAAACAAAAATTTTTTTTTTTCCATACAAAAAAAAAAGATGACGTCATAACTCCTTTCCGTTTTTTTTATTTTTTGGTGCTACGGGTCAAATTGATTCAAATGGCCTAAATATTGATCGTGCCGATTTTCATACCTTTAACACCATTTGCAGCTAATTCCCGAATTTCAGGCTGTACCGCTATCACTAATATCAATCTGCCGCGAGCTGCCGCAGCCACCCTATTCAGCTAGCATGTCGGGTACGGATACGGACCTGCAGAAGGGCGCTCGGTGCGGAAACCGCGGCGCCGGGTTCTAGCCGGCACAGCGGCGCGGCGTCGTGCGCGCGCAGCGTGAGCGGCACGCGCGCCGCGTTGCACAGCAGCGCCACCGGCCGCAGCGAGATCTGCAGCGAGCAGCCGCCGCCCGCGCGCACTGCGTCGTACCGCACCTGAATAACACACAAAAATTCCAAATAAGAATGTATTGGAAAGTATGGCGGTATCAACTGTTAGATATATACAGCACGGTAACAGACAGCCGATGGGCAGCGATCGAAGCCTTGGCTGTAGGGTTATTTTTATCATCCATCGGGTACAGAAAAAGTAAAGAGTGACATGTTATAAAATAGATATGAGGATAATACATAATAGACAAAGGGGCTGCAATCGTTTAGGTTTAAGCTTCCGGTAGTGTTCCACGAGCTATTTAATAAAGATAAATATCAATCTCTTGACTTATATTTTATTTATTTATTTAGTAATAATATATATGAATATGGCGGCAAATGATTGAAGCTAGAAGATACACTTCATACTTTTGATATTCCATCGCAAAATGCAGTTGACACATATACATGATCTAGGGGGTTTAACCTCGTTAGAAACTAACCGTGACATCGCAGCGTGGTTGCAATTTCGCCGGGCTCCATGGCCCCGACCAATGGGACGCGACTATGGAATAAGGCCAGTCGGTCGTCGCTCGTCTCGCCGACCGTTCAAACCTACGCCAAAAATAGACACATGTACAGGTCGATTCACAACTGGAGTGGGATGAATGTATAAAGAACCCAAAATATATCAACGTCTCACTAAAGTACACTCAACACATTGAAATATTTAAAACTCGTTACTCACGTAATTTACTTGGAATATCGCTGGCCATGTTCCGATCTGTTTATTACCGACAGGAGCAACACTTGCTGCTACAGTTCAACGTACAAGGCGTAACGAATCAAAACATATTGATCGACATACGACCTAAATTACGTGAGTGACCGCGTTTACAATATTTCGAAAAATGTCGTAAATCAACAATATGAAAACTACACAACGGGACTTAATCGCGTATTTAAGTTTTAAGATTTACCTCCTCCGAGGTAAATCTTAAAACTTAAATACGCGATTAAGTCCCGTTGTGTAGTTTTGATAATGTTTAATAATCGTGAAAGTTTAAATCAGTGATCAACAATATGCTTATTTGTACAATTCAACTGTCTTACCATTCACGAATCTCTTCAACGATTTCATTGATGTTGTTCGCCGGCGCCCGTTTGTCGAACACGGAGGTGTCGGTCACGCCGTAGTGCAGAGGAATCGCCTCGCGGGTGACGGGGTGCTCCACGTCTCTGTAAGCAATACGAATTTTGGTCATTGTTCATAATTATACTTTCAAACTGCTAGTAATCAGGAGAACTTTTTTTTTCTCCAGAAAACTTAAGAGAATAAACGACTAAACGTCATATCGTTGTCAAATGTCAGGATCAGGATAATTTAGGAAAAGACGACTCAGAACAGACCACATCTAGAGCACCTGATCAAGGGGACCAGACCCTGAGTAAAGCTTTACTAGGACATGATACACAAGCTAATATCACAATCGATAAATGGCCCTACATACGGCGCAAGATAACAAGTTGATTTTTATTCATAAATATAGCCGGTCTAGCAAGTTTGTCAGTAGAAAAAGGCGAAATTCTAAATTTCTTCCGGCCGACATTTTTTTAAATTTGCAGCTCTTTTCTACTGGCGGAAATGCTTGAGAGAGTATATACAGAAACAAAACATTAACTTACACAGCTCGAGCAATGCTGAAATTTCCAGTTGAATGTAAGTATTGAACACAAGGTATACATTTGAACGTATTACTATAGCTTGAATCGAATTTGAAAATCGGCTAGCACACCTCAGTGAGCTTGTGCGAATCTGCTTGTGAATGAAACGTAATCCAGGTGGCCGATTTTTTCATTTCGACCGCTCGATTTCTTGTATTTCTTTTAATAATATCTCCACTACGAGGCATTTAAATTCTACTAATAGAATTGAATACGAGTGGTCAATACCACTAAATTCCCAATTTCTATCGCTCGTATTTCAAAAATTAGCATTTCGCTGTTTTCCACCGATTTTCGAGTGACGAAATCGAGCGATCGAAATTCAAAAATCGCCCCCCAGTAGGTGAAATTGGGATAGGGTCATGATCATGTTCCTAGTGTTCCTGGGTTTTAACCATGGCTAAAGCTAAGACATCCTGGGGCTCGCTTGGCAGCGGCTCGGTTTTCTCAAGATTTTCCCTTCACCGAAAAGTAACTGGTGAGCGTGTCTGCGTCGGTGTTGTATAGAAATATATGTGATAGATTACTTGTACTGGAAGGACAGCTGGTGGCGCGCCGCGGTTGTGCCGGGCGCCAATAAGTGCGTGCAGGCGCCGCGGCCCGGCGCCGTCTGCACCAGAGGGGACGGTCGCGACGCGGGCTCTGAACTCTCTTTCTGCGTCGACACTAACACCTGAACAAAACGCCTGCCATGAATGGAATCGTATTCCACAAACCTTCACCACCTACATAGCATTGAGTCAAGAAAAATACAAAAGCTCTTTAAAAGTTTAACTAAACTATAACATTTTACAAATACTCATTATAGTTAATTTGTTATTTCTCGTCATTTTAACATTTGGAAGAAGACAACAGCTAATTATAATTAACAGAGGGGTTCTAAGCTTTACAAACAAAGACATAAAACGCTACTCTCGTCTTGTGCACATTAGGGAGCCGAAGTTGGCGCGCGTTCTAGCTGCAACTAGAAACCGCATCGGAACCGCCAAATGCGAAATTAGCGCGCCACGAAAAGAGTTGCGACTTCTTGGAATTCTATGACGCATATTAGAAACAGAAATGCGGCCACAGAACTCTACTGTGCCTAATACTAACGTCAGTGTCGAGCGGCAGGTGCGAGCACAGCACGTAGAGCGGCCAGATGGCGGCCAGCACGCGGCCGTCGGAGCGCGCACGCACCACGCGGCACCACACTGACACGTACGCCGTCTCGCCCTCGCTCGGCACTGCAACGTAAAGCAAATATTCAGGCATAGGCATAGACTAGGAATCCTCTAGACCGAGTTTAGAACAATTATTTCATGCAACCGATGATGCCAAAAAAGCGGGGGTGCGCGGGACGAGGTGAGCGAAATTCCGTGCCGTGATTGGTCCGTTCAAAGACACGGACGTCACACAAAAAGACACTTTCGACTCGAACATGGAGTAAAATTATCGTATGCGTGGCAGAGGGGATAGCGCGACTATGCTAAGTGTGGAGGATGTTTTGTCTGTGGGCATAGGTCACGAAACGCACGCTCCGAGCGTGCACATTTTATAAACATGTATGGCGGTCGGAGTCAGCGTCGAGCGGGCGTTCCGTGGCACTCGGGTCAACCAATTATATAGGTAGGTAGTAAAAAATAAATGAGCCACGCCCACTATACGCCGTGCTTACACGTGAATTAATGTAGTAGTTTTATCTTACCTTTAACTAACCACGGCACGTTTTCTTTTGGACATTCCTTAAGCGGTATGTCACCTGACCAACCGGTGTCTTGCGTTGTAAACTTAATTCTGAAAATTGTTACAATGTCAACCTATAACTGTACAGAAAACATGTAAAGACTTCGTATACGATATTTTGAGGCGTATTTATTCTAAAATTTGTTCCAAGGAGAGGTGCGTTAAGGCCGAGAAGTCAACTTCCGAACGCAATTTGTCTGACGTAGACCGTAAAATGTGTACATAACAATATACCCGATTCTTAAAGTGGAGCAAAGGTGGCACTCCGTGTAATATAGGTATCTTAACAGGTATGTACTGCTGGATTTAAGATGTTGGGTAACTTACTTAAGCACCATTTCGCAGTCAACGCCGCACAGGACGCTCCGGCCCACGGTCTCGGCGTTCAACTCCCCAGAACACACTGAACACCACGCTTTCGAACCTGCATTCTTCGCTCGCACCTTTGAATGAAGCGATCACCATGTACATTTAAAAGTATAGTATAGTTTAGCGCTCAGTATACGAAAGTTAAGAAAATACGATTGAATAAATTAATTAAACAATAATTAAGAGTAAGACACCCACCTGCTTGAGAACAGGTGACAACCAAAACTTAAATACTAATATGTTCGCAATAAGAAAGATTTGTTCACGGCTTTGTATGATTTGCTGTAGTAGGGCTTTGTATGTAGGAAATACTGAGACTTACCTTGTAATGCAGCGGCCGGCGCAGCGCGTTGGCCAGCACGAGGCGGCCGGAGAGGTGCAGCGTGCGGCGCGCGCCCGCCACGTCGCCGCGCACGTGCACGTACACGCCGCCCGCCGCCGCCTCGGCGTCAGGCAGCCGCACGCGGCTCTCGCCAGAAGAGAACGGTATACCTGCACGACAAAAATTACGACGGCGTTTTTCATAAACATTTGGTAATATAAAATGTCATCATATTTTATTTGTTATGAACAGAGCCCGGAATTTTCGCGGCAAAACAAAAACTGTCGCAATCTTTCTAGAGTTAGAAATATTTTTTGGTCGATATCGATAGTTGTGTAGGTGTGTTGTCTAGAATAGAAGAAAAAACGGTCCACCTAATAAAACAAATATTTAGTAAGAAAATTTACGTGAGGTTTGTCTAAAAGTATATAGAAACAGATACAATATCTTCTTCGAAATACACATCAGTACACACAGCAGCACATGACATTTTATTTGGTTTGTGATATTAATAGGAGTAGATAATAATTCATTTCTCAACATGCTCTGGGAGTAAAGTTTCGTTTATTAAGCCATTTATTTATACTATTGCATTATGTATACTAATTGTATCTGTCTCTACATAATTTTAGACATCCTCACGTAAATTTTCTTATTAAATTTATTGTTTATTCGGTGGACCGTTTTTTCTTCTATTAGACAATACACCTACACAACTATCGATATCTACCAAAAAATGTTTCTAACTCTAGCAAGATTGCGACAGTCTTTTGTTTTGCCGCGAAAATTTCGGGCTCTGGTTATGAAAAGAACAAAAATAATGAAGTTTTCTACAAAACCAGTTACTCGCTATATACGCTTTTCCGTGGCTCAATCCTTGAATATATTTAACTATCAAATCACTGCTTGTGTTTATACAATACGTAATACTTACTAGAGGACCATTCTGTAGACGGTCCCGCTAGGGCAAATCGAATTTTGAACGGTGCATTTGGAGACGGCCATCTGAAACGATGTAGAATTTGATTAGAAGCAAATTACAAGACGTTTTAATTACATTTAACGCCTTGAGCCGGGCTAACGGAGCCTATTGGCGCAGCGCGCTGGAGCAGCTGTTGTAGCCACCGCGACACGCGCCGTCCAGCTGTAGTACAGTACGTGTGTTACCGGTAGGCGAGCCTCACGCCGGGCCCAAGCGGTGCGATCTCCTCGCAGCCCTCCTGGCCCACCCGCAGCGCGATGCAGCAACTGTTATGGACCCACAGCGACACGCGGCCCTCTAGTTCCAACACTTCAGACATGTCCGCTTCGGAATCATTACAACTGTCCAAATGTTTCTCTTCTTTCTCCATGGATACGTCTCCATTGCACTGAAATTACAAATTAGTTTTACTACTTAAAGAATTTAAAATAGTAAAGTTGGATGATATATTTCAGTCGAGTAGTTCTCAAACGATGGATTACGGACCACTGGTGTTCCCGGTAACACTTGAAGTGGTCCTATAATTTATAAATATAATCAACGTTTATTAAATATATTCGTTATAGGTTTTTACATCTAAGCTGTCATTCCTGTCCATAGCAAAATAAAAAAAAATCAAATGGTCCCTTATCACCTAGATTGAGGACCTCTAATTTAGTCCGATCGCGCGCAGTGGATGACACGACAATCTCTTAAGTTTGCAAGTAAATACCTGTCGTAAAACTGGCCCCCAGTCGTCGGCGAGCGCCCGCAGCGTGCTGAGGCGCGGCACGTGCAGCGCTACACGCACGCACTCGGAGCACGCGCGCACTCGAGCCTGCGATACAACGACGTTGCTCGGTACGGAAGCACTCGCTTGCACGCGGGTCGATCCCACCATCTGCTCGAGCGTGCCCGTCGAGCAGTCTAGGACGTCGCATCTGTATGATACAATATGTTTCAACACACAAGACCATACTTATACAACATTAATTCACCCACCCATTATCGCGTAAACGCGGAGAATAATCATTTAGTAATTGTCATAATTACCCGAGAAACCATTGGTCGAAACACAATAGGTCGAATGTTCATTTGGCATTAATATTGAATGTTCGTTTTTTTAGCATTAGAAAAAAGGTAAACAATCTTGACGTGTCTTTTAATTAAAAAAAACTCTTTTTAAAAATAAGTCATGGTAAATAAATAAACATTCACGAATCTAATACGATCATTTATATTCTTCTGCTTTCATAAGTAATACTTAGTTACTGATTTTTAAAAAGCGTTTTTCAATTAAAAGACATGTCAACGTCGCTTACCTTCTTTCTAATGCTAAAAAAAATTATAATGATGATGATTTTTTTAAAGTAGTATGTTTAGAGATTACTCCAGCACCCATAGTCCGATTTGAGTTATTCTTTATTTGTTTGAAAAAAGTTACCTGCGAGGTATTCCCATAATAATTTTGGTTCTGATCTGATGTTGTAATCCATGAGGAATTGACGGAACCCTTCAATTTTTAAAGGCATGTGTATTATGATTTCGGTATTTTCTAAATTACTCAAGCATTTCCTCCTGAAATCCACCAATTTCATGATGTGCAACTGTAGCCTTACCTTTGACACTATATATTCGCTAACTTCTTCGTAACTTTATATACATATACTTAACGCATTTACTTAAAATTAATATTTTATTTCTTTATTTTGTTTCGAAAATAACGACTTATATGTAAAATGTGAAACGTTATTCGACTAAACATTGCTTAAACGAAACGATTACTCTGCGAAATGGAAATCGTCCAATAATAGTTCTGCGAATTTACACAGAAGCGAACTGAACGGTATGTGAACCAAGAGACTACGTAACGTTAGTCGACCAGAAGTTACATTGACAAATAAATGACTCTGCGAAACGATGTTCGGCGAATCGTTGTCAGCGAATCGATGATCTGCTAAAAGTTTATCGGAGAATCATTATAGGTACCCATTCACGAGAGCTTGATATCGAGTAGTAGCACGCAACAGGCGCGCGAGCCGAGCAGCGCGTACACGACGGTGTCTGCCGTGCTCACACACATCATGCGGTGGCTACGCAACAGCGGCCGAGACACATAGTGCCTTCCAGCGACCGTAAGAAGAGCACACTATACTCACGAGAGTTTGGTGTCGAGCAGCAGTACGCGTCCAGCGCGCGAGCCGAGCAGCGCCTGCGCGACGGTGTCCGCCGCGCTCACGCACAGCACGCGGTGGCTGCGCATCAGCGGCCGCGAGACGTAGTAGCCCTCCAAGGAACGCGCTTTTCTGCAACCGACAATCTTACGTCACCGCCGAGTATCAAGTAGACTTAAAAAAAACGTAGAGTTGTTATCAACAACAAAATTTAATACCGTCAACCGAGGTGAATAGGGATGGCGGGCTGAATAGCGATAAAAATTGGGAATGACATTTACCTGATAATTAAAAACTACTTACACAAACTGTAGCATGCAAAATATACTAATATTTTGGGTATTCTACCGTTCAGGTAACGGCCGACTCTAGTTTAAATCTGAATTTAAGAAATTTTACCGACATTTAACATTCAGTTTATGTTTTAGTTGTATAAAATTAGTTTGTTTCATTACATATTTATAAACTAACTATCGCACTTCTTTCGTGTAAAATGAGCAATCAAGATATTTCTAAGACGCCGTCTGATATATTATATAAAGCTGCTAAATCGAGCTATTTTTATTTAAAGTTAGAGGCGACGCCTTTACCTGGACAGAGAGGGGAGCGAGTTGTGCGCATGCAGTTCGAGCTCTGTGCAGCGCAGCGCGACGCGAACACGCGCCACGGAGCGCGGCGAGAAGTACGAGTCCACGCGCAGCGCGCTGGAAAGTTGCTCGGCGCTGACGAGGCCCGCGCGCGCCTCCGCTGGCGGCTCGTCGCGCCCAGGTGCCTGCACGGGAAAATACTCCGTGAACCCTGGTATTTTCATCTAATTACTACGATTCCTGGAACATGTATTCCGGGTCAAATCAAAGGAAAATTTAGGGCAAGTTGGATCAACAGAGTTAAGGGTTGGCCCAAAAAAACGTTGTCATTTTTTATGTGCATATTGATGATAATTTAACCAAAGCCTTGCGTTTATGTATCAAAGTACTACATTTTGAAAAAAAGATTTTATTTCAATTGTGAATGATTATAGTTTTGATTTTTAATGAGATTTTGTAAAAGACGTGTAAGTAATAAAATTATTAAAAAAAAAAGTTGACACCGTATATTTGGGCCAACCAGTATACCGGAGAAGTAGGCGTTAAAACAGACGCTAGCCGCTTAAATATAGAACAATCAAACTTCTTTGCAACCGATTATATGGATGTTCAATAGAGATGTGCCGAATATGTATTAGTTTGCCGAATTCGGTTCAGATCTTATACCGAACCGAATTGGCCGAATTGTACGGCTCAACTGTATCATTCTAATAAACCATTTGAAAACGCTTCAATTAAATTAAGCTAAAGATGAATCGCTTCCTAGGCAGCTAGGCAACTAAGAAATAGAATAGGCATTGACTCGCAAACAAATGACACACTGTCCAAATAATCAAAACATCCTACGGATTTTACATCTCATGATGTGTTAACGACAACGGGAAAACGTAACCTGATAAAAGAGAGTACTTGAAAACTTCTGGAGGAGCCTTCATTTTACAGTGTTGCAACAAAACAAACATGATGAAAAATATTTACCGAATAAGTACCTATTCGGCAATTCAACCGAATAATTCGGCCGAATACGAACATTTGAAAATGTGCTGAATACAACATTTTAAACTGTCGCATTTTGTACACATATTTAATTACACAAACGGGTCTACCACAACTCAGCTGAAACGTCGGAATTTAAGGTAAAAACAATGAAATTATATCGCGGTAGACCCGTTTGTGTAATTAAATATGTGCTGAATATGCCGAATATCGAATAATTACCGAATATTCGGCCCACTTCTAATGTTCAATGCATGATGACGATTGACTTTCAATATTTACACGCGAAATAAACAAAATCTCACCAGGGGGTCGACTCTGGGCATAAACTTGGTGATGTCGAACTCGAAGGTACGTTTTTGAGGCTTGGTTTGAGAATCCGCGCAAAATCGCCACAATGTTGCAAAAACCGCATCTGAATAGGATAGAAATAGGGCAGTGGTTCTATTTATAATAAAATAAAACCAGACAACTCAGACAAGTGCGAGTCGGACTCGCTCACCGAGGGTTCCGTACTTTTTAGTATTTTCTGTTATAGCGGCAACAAAAATTCATCATCCGTGAAAATTTCAACTGTCGAACTATCACGATTCATGAGATACAGCCTGGTGACAGACAGACGGACAGACAGACAGCTAGACGGACGGTGGATTCTTAGTAATAGGGTCCCGTTTTTACCCTTTGGGTACGGAACCCTAAAAAACATGGTATTAGGTAGATGTTATTACTGATGTGCCGACGAAAAGTTTTGGATCTTGATATGGACATAGAATACTTTCGGAAATATCTCACATTTTTGTATGAAACCCGTAAATTTTCCATTTTCGTAATGGAAACTTTATTGTTATTGAAATTTTCCTGAATTTTCGGAGAAGTTTTCCAGCTTATTGGAAACATTCTACACTTTGCACGACTATTGTTGCTAATTGAAACAAAAAATAGAATTACAAACCTGGTGGTTCTGCATATAATTTCATTTCGTTGGGTTCTGATACAGGCAGAGTAACATACGTATGCGGCTCCCATCTTTTCAATAACGGATCGTAGAACTCCAACTTGCATTTCACTTCTTCGTCCTATCATTAAAAATACAACAATTCAATGATTTTAATAACGGAAGTTTATTATTTATAGCCATTGTTTTAAAAGCCAATACTAATGGTCCAAATCCCTTCATGAAACGTCTAGAACAACAAAAAAAATATTTTCACAATACGCAATTATCGAGGTGCAAATACATTATTTAAATACAGCGTCGGAATAGTTCGTTGTTTGAATAACTATTTCATAAGTATAACGTAATTATGACAACGAAAACACACGAAGAGGTTAGTCAAGAAAAGCTACATTGATAACACTCACAATGCCAGGTATGGGGAACACCGTGATCCTAGAGACGTTCCGCGGGTGCGGGTAACGCCAGGACATGGCGTCGCCGTGCAGCGTCACCTGGTAAGCCATCGGGAACTGGCCCCCGGTTACTATTTTAAAAGCTCCACTTCTGTAAGGATAGATAACTGTTATTGACGTTACATTGTCTGGGTAGCCGTTAGTGTCAAAACAAAGCAGAAAAGATTACTGTGAACTTCTGCGCCAAAGGAAGATTCCCCTTATGTTTCTCCGAGGTCACATTACGGTTGTCAACTACACACGTCAGCAGTACCGTCTTTACCGGCACACGGGGCTCGTGCCCAGGGCCCCCATCCTCAGGGGGCCCCGAGATCAGATAGTAACAGTATATTTGATTACCCATAATAAATAGGTCATAGTAGAAAAATAGTTCAATTTTGCTTTCTTTACTTTCCAAAAGGGCCCCAAATTATTATGTGCCCAAGGGCCGCAGCATAGTTTAAGACGGCACTGCACCAGATGACCACTCTATCTGCTGGGTTTATCATCATTATACAAGAGTATAAAAATTTATTCCCATTCTCTGAACATACAACAGTTTGTGGATTATTTGCAAATGTATGCAAAATAAGATAATTCACTCACGTGCAAAATATAAATTCAATTCCATATAAAGAGTCACACATACTGAGCACTTCGGGTAACTATAAAGCGTCAAATAAACAGAGGAGAAAAGAGGAGATATATTATGGCATTTTAAACTTTATTTTAAACTGATATTGTTCAAATTTGCGTAATTTTTACGTGCATATTTTCTACTAACTAGATATTTAAGGGGTGGCTAAAAAGCCAATAATTTATTTTTTATGATATTTATTATAAGAAAATGTTGTGTAATATACTTGAGGTCGTCCTTGTAATGCTGGTCGAAGGCCTCGACAGACTCCATGCCGGGTAAGGCTCGCTCCGACATGCTCCGCTTACAGTAAGACCTCAAATAATCGCTGCTTTCTTCCTGCGGCTCTAGGAACTCCTTTTCGTCCTCCTTGACACACAATAATAATTAAACAAAACATTTCTACATCGACACAAATATACCTCTAAAACGCAATTGCGGGTGATCAAATTAATCAGTCATGGATCCCGCTTTACTTTGTAATACAGGCAAGCTCTTCTATTTACGCCATGCATAAACAACTAACGAGAATTTAGGTCAGTGTGGAGAAAACCGGTATATACAATTTTTGGTTGGGAAGACCATCATATGGCAAAACCTCTATCTACGTCGCTCAGATACAGTCAGAAAGGAAGAGCTTCGCTCCTGCTCTCGCTTCGTTTTAGAAGCGACGAAAGAGATTGTAGACGGTCTTACCTGATAGACGGTCTTCTCCACGTTGACCTTACCTGTTTATCAGCCGACGTGTCCATTGCTAGTTGTATCCTGCGGAGGGCGGCGAGGTCTTCCGGCCGCACGTCCAGCGTGACGCGGTCCAGGTCTACGGTCACGCGCACTGAGGGCTCGCGCGCCGACACGCCGTCCTCAGCCCTTCGCCACGCTTCCCAGCTGCACTCCAATTCCATACTGACCAAAAGAAATTTTAGAATTCATCGCATTGAAATCATTATACGAAGAGACGTCTAGTTGCAGTGAATTCTAGAAATTAGACAAAATAATTTATAACTATTCTGAGTCATTTCAGTATTAGAGACCTTATTGAGTCAGACTATACTAATTCTGCATGGCAATCGCAATGACCAAGTGTGCCAATGTCAACATTAATGTAAATTTTCGATGAAAATATGAGCTGACACATGCAGAACGTAGTTACCCTAGCATCATCGGTTGCAGGAGGACATGGCGCTGGTCGCCGGGCGGGCCGGCGGCTACCAGCAGCGCAGACACTAGAGCGCGCGCGACCAGCCGCTCCGGCCGCGCCGCGGCACCTATCTGAAGCGATGCGCTGTCCCACCCTATTGTGCCTTCGTTGCCCGTCACCCCGAGCTGACTCATTTGGATTACGATATCCTCCAAGTTGTGGCTAGCTGTAAAAAAAATGAAGGAGCTATAGACGATCCATTTATAATTAAACTGCCCCCGACTGAATATCAACCAGCCAGACCAGACCAGAGTAGACCCAGTAGTGTCAGAACGCAAAGTAGCAATTTGATTTCAAATGCAATGGGAAAAATCGGAAAACAAGTAGTTGGCGGACAAATTCATATCATTCACTTTCATAAGTAAAAAAGGCTCACCCATGAATTTACGCAATTTTAGGAACGGAGGTGTATGAAGATCGCCGTTGCTCAAGGTAATATTTCCTTTCTTACTATTTTTCTGCAGTTTTTTTTGTACCTATAAAACAAATTTAATATTAGCATCTAATCTGTACAATTAAAAAGTACCTAAATACAGAAATATATTTTGCTGTTTGCTACTCGTATGTAAAAATATAAAAATTTTACCTTCCAATAAAATTGGTATTATGTTTCCTTCCACGTCGGATATCTTCATTCATTGAGAGAGCAACGGGATCGTTGACCGATAGATGCCGCTAGCGTCTATGTAGTCGCTCCGCCCCACGCCGTGACGTAGTTCCGCTTCCTCCCTGCCAACCATTGCTCGCTTCACGCTGCTCGCCGCCACCATGTCATTGTTGAGGAGAAGTACCGTCGGCATAAAAGTAGCCTAGTAGCCTGCCAGGAAGGCATTACTCAGATATCCGACGTGGAAGGAAACATAATACCAATTTTATTGGAAGGTAAAATTTTTATATTATGTGTTCCGTTCCACGTCGGATATCTTCATTGAGACCTGTTTATTATCTCCTGGTGGCGAGTCAGCGGGCGCGCAAGCGTTAGGGCTACACCTACTGTCATAGAACTCAGAGAAAGAATAAATATATACGCCATATTGCAACCCATGAAATCACAGTGACTCGTTATAATGATGCATTACAGGAAATTGAGAATTTAAATTGTAATCCCAGGTTCGAATCTGACGTTAAACTGGTTTGAGAGATTTCTCATTCGAAATCGCATCCGAACCGCAGAATCTCGGCGAGTCATGATCCCAATTAACTTAAGCCAAAATATCGCTAAGTGGATAGTTTTCCAGCCAATATAGTTATTGAGTACATCGTGGATCGAAAGCAATCGTAGGCGAGGCCGGCTTAGATGAGACTGTGGCTGAAATAAATAAGCGCAGTGTCCCCTAACATTTGTATAATTCTCGCAAGCTGACGTACCCAGACTACCTACTTACTGGGTCTATACATTATTCCGGAGCTTCTAAGTGTCAAGTCGGTAAGACACGTTATCTGGTTTAGAGCCGAATTTCGGACACAAAATAATAGCGTGAAAATTAACTATGCAATTACCCGGGCTACAGTGTAGTAGACTAAGGTCATTGACCCTGCGGTCTGATGCCAACAGCAAATGTGCGGCAGCTCTTCTATCGTACTTCTTCTAACGTACCTAACGTTGTAGGGCTATTCAAATTAGGGCAAGTAGATTTCTCGCGTCCCAAGCTGGTGGTTTGGGTGGCGCTGGTTTCGCTATTAATGGCGTTGGAAGAAGGCATAGTGTCCGATAGTGGTTCACATACAGCACTTGTTACAGGCTTATGAACAAGTATCATTCTGAAAGCTAACATGGACAATAGAAATAGATGTCTGAGATAGCTAGCTACTTCACTGGGTATTAGAGGTACCTGGCAGTCGATCTTATTTTTGATGCACCATGAAGACCATTTCTACATTGTGGGTGTACAGGCGGCCTAGAGAAGGGGACGATCTAGGGAGTGCTCCCGTTACTGGTTTTCAATACAAACATAGTACCGGAACCGGGAATACCAGGTTCCTCCATATTAGTGAGACAGTGACAGTTGCGTCTCGTTCGCTACGTAGCGTTAGCCCTTGGCATGTTGCATTCATGCGCCAGTCACGCCAGTAGGTACATCACAGCGGACGTCACTCCTGATCTCGCCAGCTCGGTGTTGGAGCGTCCTATCTGACAGGAGCTACGCCTCATTCTTAAGGTCGTTGACTCGTAAGAGAGGGCGGTCTGATGCTGTGTTCACAGGACCGCCAGTAAATTGCAAGCTTACCACAGCTGCGTGAAGGCTCTCCTTATCACGCCGTCACAGTAAACAGATTAGGCTGGGAGGTGGAGACATCCATACCAAGTCGTATCACCGGCAGCTGCCAGACGCGACGTGGTAGCAGTTCAGAGTATGTTAAGAAATACCGTGACATAGTGCGAAGACTCTCGAAAGCGGAGGCTGGCCAACAAGGCGCCTATCAGGCGAAGATAGTCTCGGCGGCTTCTGGGCGTAGCTGCCACTCGGGCGCGTAGTGACTTCTTGATAAACCGTCGCCCTCGGGGGTTGTACCGACCTGGTAAGTAGTAAGGAACCAGCGCGACCTGTAGACGATCTGCTGGCATCAGCAGTTTTTGCGACAGCCGTGGTAACGGAGGGGATGTAGTGTCGCCGTCGTTTTATGTATACTGTAGTGGTGCGGTTGTATGTTTACACTTCTGTCGTCAGCGCTGCAGATGTGGCCCGTTAACGGTTACTCTTCACTGAAAGGGTCTTACCTCGTACATTGTCTACCAATATTGGAGATTGTAACGGACTGCTTGCATAAGATGAGGGAGGAAGTGGCGCGAGGCTTCGTGTTGCTGAGGACTGCGAAGGTGTCACCTTCCTCCATGAACTAAAGTTTGCGAGTTTGAGACTGAACAGGAGGCGTTGAGTCTCATTTCTGCGAGAAACTCGGCAGCAAGGCAGGCCTGTATGTCGCGAAAAAAAAAAACTTTCAATCGGGGTGTTGTGTCGCGTGTCCCACGTGATGTCTAGGAGCGTGATAGTTTAATTCGCTTTATCCGAAAAAACACCCTATATCGAGCTAGTATAGGGGTATGGTCGCATGCTTTTAAGGAAATCGAACTAATGAAATCAAGTCTAAAATCGATTTTGGCGCTTGCGTAACAAAACTGTTTCGATAAAGTCGAAGACAGACAGATGTAAACTGTTGGAGTCCTCCTGGCCCCTTAGCACCGGAAACTCAAGCTTGTTCAGGCGCAGCGGGTTTATTTATCCCATTTTGTTTATTATGGGCTTGGCGCACGAGAAAGACTTTGTAAGACGGAACTTAAGCTGGAGAGCGCGGGCAAGCAAAGATAATTTTGTGAAGTCTGCAGACCTTTTCGATGCCTTTCACCTCGGTTTTGAGCGGTCGCACAGGGACTTGTCGCTAGATGTTCTCCGGTTGGATCACTCCATGGCCTCGAGAAGTCGTAGGAACCTCGAAGCGGCACGGCTCCTCGTCGATCAGCACCTTTATGAAGCCCGGGAACGCGACGTATTTTCCTCTGAGTATCGACATATCTTACCGCTTTCAACTCCGGGCAGTCGAGCCACGCAGGACGAAGCTCCTTACGACCTTTTCTGCAGTCGCCGGAGGATTCCTTAACCGAAAACAAGAGCTTAGCGGTCTGTTCGTGCTGTGGCACCATAGCTATAGGCGCCTGCGTACCTCAATGGGACCATGTGGACAGGACAAAACTGATCGGCGGCAGGTAAGTTCGCGGTGGTATTCTTGCGAACAGAACATGGGCGCCATTGCAAGGGACGATCGTCGTGGTTGCAGCATCGGTGGACAGCATCGACGTGATTGTCGGTGCCATCATGGCAACCGCCGCCGCTCAGGAGGCGCCGGTGCGTGAAGCTAGAGGCGCCATCGTGGCGGCCGGCTCGGGAGGCACCGGTGCGTGAGGCCGGGCGGCGCTATCATGGCGGCCGCCACTGGTTCGGGAGGCGCTGGTGCGTGAGGCGAGGACCCGTCGTGGCGGCCCGCTCTAGAGGCGCTGTAGCGTAAGGCGGGCGGCTCCATCGTGGCGGCCCCCGCCGCCGGTTCGGGAGACGCCGGTGCGTGAGGCGAGACGCGCCATCGTGGCGGCCAGCTCGGGAGGCACCGGTGCGTGAGGCGGCCGCCGCCTGGCTCGGGAGGCACTGGTGTGAGGCGAGAGGCGCCATCGTGGCGGCCAGATCGAGGCGCAAGTGCGCAAGGCGGTGGTGCCATCGTGGCGGGCGGCGCCGTTGTGGCGGCCGCCGCCGCCGGCTTGGAAGGCGTCGGTGCGTGATGCGAGAGGCGCCATTGTGGCGGCCAGCTCGGGAGGCACTGGTGCGTCGGCCACCGTAGCCAGGCTCAGGTGCGTGAGGCGAGAGGCGCCGTCGTGGCGGCCAGCTCGATAGGCGCCGGGCCGATGGCTGGCTCGTAGCACTTATCATCACGGCGACACTGCTGCCCTCGGCGGCGCCATCGTGGTGGCCACCACCGGCGCGTAGGTCACCAGCGACGTCATGACGGACGGCAGCCAACGCGGCGATGCGTTTCTGCTTCCACGTAACTTACCTTCCTTCCACTCGAGCAGTCGGGACGCAGAAGCGCAGCAACAGGAGCGGGCGTGTGACGTCTCTCGGAGTCCCGCGGACTGGAAGCGCCCGCAGCCACAGGAGCGGGCGTGTGACGTCTCTCGGAGTCCCGCGGACTGGAAGCGCCCGCAGCCACAGGAGCGGGCGTGTGACGTCTCTCGGAGTCCCGCGGACTGGAAGCGCCCGCAGCCACAGGAGCGGGCGTGTGACGTCTCTCGGAGTCCCGCGGACTAGCGTCCGCACCGCGACTGCAGCAACAGGAGCGGGCGTGCTCTCGCGGACTGGAAGCGTTCGCACCGCGACTGCAGCAACAGGAGCGGGCGCGGACTGGAAGCGTCCGCACCGCGACTGCTCTCGCGGACTGGAAGCATTCGCACCGCGACTGCTCTCGCAGACTGGAAGCGTCCGCAACAGGAGTGGGCGTCCCGCGGACCCCGCACCGCGACACCTCGGGCTCCGGCCCGCAGCGTCGCGGCGTCTCGGGGTCACCTTGGACGACAGCAGAAGAAAGTCGACGGCGCCGGCGCGCGGTGGCCGACCTCCCCTGAGCCCCTGTCGCGTCGCAACTAACGACACGAGGTACTCCCAGGTTAATACGACCTGCCCGAGAACCGTCTTTTAGTGTCGAAGTAACTTCTGAACGCCAATAAAACTAGAATATCACTAAACCGGCTCACCGGATGGTTCAAGACAATCCAAACCTCCTTATCGGCGAAGCGCGGCACCCGACAGCGGCGCGCGCAGGCTTTCCGCCTCCGCGCCGCCCGGGCGCCGCCCCCGCCGCCGCCGGCACGATGACCGCACGTTCCCTCTCCGATGCGGAGCGACTTGCGTTACCACTTGTTAACGAAAACCACTGACGCACTTCCTACTTCGATCTCGAAAATGCGAGTTAACGGTAACGATTTTAGCAGCATGGAATGTGAAAATTAATTTAGCAAGAAAAAAGTGGGTAGAATCGAAAAGCACCGTTCGATGACTTCGATCGCGAGACCGCCAAAAGACTAATAGTAGCGATCTCTGCTATATCTCACTATTTAATCGACCGAGCCTTGGATCGGAAATGTTAAAGCACCATGCTGCAAAAATATACGCAAAAAAAAAAAAATTGCGGACCATCGGTCAGACGGTCGACGAAACAATGACATGGTGGCGGCGAGCAGCGTGAAGCGAGCAATGGTTGGCAGGGAGGAAGCGGAACTACGTTACGGCGTGGGGCGGAGCGACTACATAGACGCTAGCGGCATCTATCGGTCAACGATCGCGTTGCTCTCTCAATGAATGAAGATATCCGACGTGGAACGGAACACATAATATATATTGTTAGGTAGTCATTGAAATATTGATTGTGTAAGTTGATCCAACTTAAGTAATTAGTTTTAGTATTTAATACATAATGTTGCCAACATATTATTGCATGTGCCCATGTAACATTGTGCGTACTATTTAACTTAATGTTAAATATTAACATGTTGCTATATGTGAGATCCTATCATTGGCTCTGTGTCACTATTGATGTTGTTATTAGCATAGTTATAGCTGTTGGTTCTCCATGTAAATAAAATAAATAAAAATAAATATCTGGTACCCAATCGGGCCAATCGTTTGTGCTTTTAATGCAAAGCCAAGCTTAGATGGGCAAACTTTTTGGTTTCCCGTTTTTAGTTCTAGTTTATAAAAACGCGACCACAGCATTTAAAGCTCCAACGACAAATTTACCCTTTAACCAGTCGTAGTAGAATTACCAGTTGATTGATGAGTGTTAGCCGGCGCAGAGTATCCGCAGAGAGTCCCAGCAGCACCGGCCGCTCCACGTCCACGGTCGCGGATCCTTTGACGCCGCTGTAGTTGCTTGGCCCGCTGCCTGTCAAACAAACCACCTATTCATATTTATATGCAGGAAGGGGTGAGATATATTACCAAGTACGAGTATTACACATAATGCCCAGCGCTCTCAGACTAATCGATGAATTAAAATGCGACACCCAACGTCGTATTTTATATAACTTCGATTATACCACCAGTCGGCATGACAGTCTTGACAGTGACGAGCACCAGCGATATGTCGTATGTTGGTGGTTTCCTTCGCCGTGGATAATAGCGGCCGACTGGCATCCTTCTCCTCTGCACAGCACAATTCACGCGTTAAGAAGTAACACCTAAGTCATATAGAACATAGACTGTACCACCAGTCGGCATAACAATCTTGACAGTGGCGAGCGCCGGCGGTATGTCGGTCACCGGGTCCGGCGTCCCTTTCGCCGTGGATAATAGCGGCTGACTGCCATCCTTTTCGCCCGCTCCCAGCCCAATCCACGCGTTAAACAGTGACACCTATAACGTGTTTAAGTAACAGTAAATTTATAGACAACTGAGAGATGTCATGCGATGGCATGTTTGATCAATTTCATCCATTCAAGGTATCAAAACAAAGCAAGCCAATATTCAATAATAACATCATTGTTATTCGCACCTGTACATTTTTCCGTGTTTTCTTCCTCCAGTAGTACAAATTGGGCTGGTGTAAAGAAATGTGCAGCAGTGGCAACTTGCCGGAAGTCAGCCTAGCACGGGGCAGGTGCAACGCCTGCTGAGCCTGCACACAACGTGTCCGGATTACAAATATGCTCATACCTGAAAAATCATTAGCATAACAACCGTATGAGCATTAAGGAAACTTATTTCATTGTGTACCATGTTTTTGTGCGATAAAATCCACATCCATAATAGTTTTAATATACACTTACGGTTGTGCTAAGCATAAGGATAAAACGAAGTGTGAAGACATCTACCTAATGGCCGACAGGCCCGTTATCATTATCACCATGAATAGATCATTATTTGAGTGTAAGTTTCATTCGTATACCTCATTGCAATAGAAAAGGTTTGCGGCCAGGTTTTTTTTTCCTTTTTCAATCACCGTCACGTAGCAATACCGTATTTGTTTAAATATCATAATTATCTGATCTGTTACATTACATCAGTAAACATGACAGCGTCCCTCGGCATTAGCCACAAGTGAAGTACTGCGATACTCGTATATTCAGTCTGCTTGATAGCAATGGAAACTATTGTTTTAAATGAAACGTAATTAATAAGAAGAAAATATTAAGGCGACAGTCAGAGTTTTCCAACCTTTTTAGCAACAAGCTACGCTAAACAATAAAAAAAATACTTACATACCCCTTTTTCGTCAAAAAAAATCACATAGGTATATTTTCTGACTTTAAACGTCCCTTTGCAAAACAGGGGTATAAGTGGGTGAGCATTCCTGTCATACGTGACGCTATCAAAACATAATATCAAGAAATAAGTTAAAATAATAAATAATATTAAACAAAGACATTACGTGCATGTCAAGTTTTGTGTCCAAAAGCCTAACCCCGTGGGTAATACTCATTTGGCTAGCCGTCGACTTTAGTTCAGATGCTGAAGTTCCCTCCAGTTGGTCGGCGTCTTTTTCTGAATCGGCCGTGTCCTAAATAGATAGAAGTACGCATTGTGATAACAAAAAATAACAATAAATGTTAGTAGTAATGACAACTTACTGACTGAAAGGGCGTGATGTGAATGTATTGGCGATCTAAATCTTAAGCAAATATGATTATTCAACTGTATTTTCATATAAATTGCGAACACTATTAAAACTGATAGTATGTAGTTAATTAATAAAAACTGGCGTGGGGTTTGAACAAATCTACCGAGACTTTCACTGACATTCAGTGCCAGCTTTAGTGAGTTTATCGGTATATATTAGGTAACAAAACAATCATGATAATTAAAAAAGCAATCCATTTATGAAAGGACCAAAAAATTCCTCTTTTCAGTTATACGCCTTAGGGGATTCTCATTTGATATTTTTCGTGTGTTATTATAGTTAATAATGTGATCTAGAATAGAAGACGCGTGTACCCGTATAGTATATAGCTAGGATAAATAAAAGTTTTGCTTAAAGTGTTATTCGTTACCTCTTCCGTATTTTGCTCAGGTTTGGGAGGCGGCCTCAAATCAATTGCAGCGGGGCTATTGTCATCTTCCATATAAAGCGATATTTCGATCTCGCCCATTGTCACAAACACCTCCAGATATTCTGACACATCAATTCTGAAAAAATATCGGTTCAATTGTCAAGTAAAATGTTGGGCATTTACGTACGACAGTAGCGTCGCTGGTGCCTTTCGAAACACTAATTACTTCTCGTCGGAGTTATTTAAATTTATGCCACAGCGCGCACTATTATATCAACGACTAATCTAGCCCCATTAAGCATTTCACGCGAAGCTAATATTAGTTTCCCATGGTATATGGAAAAGCTTTCCCATGTAAAAAATACTTTCAGTAACAAAGTTTTTTTTCGCTAGACCTGTCCTGCACTCAGCAAAAAAAAAGTGTTTAAGCGGCCGATTTGTTCAAAATTGCACACAATCAAATACTTTTAGCAATTATGTTGTATTCACATCATTTTGAAATTCGTAATCTTCCTCAGCTGACTGTACATACAAAGGTATATTTAGGGCTAGTTGCACCAACCACATTGCATTACAACCGCACAGTAAAAAGTTACAGTAAAATGTTAGTGACAGACTGGTGCAAGCGACCCTTAGGAATGATGTCTTACATTTCCTCGGCAAAGGCGACGCTGAGGTTTTTCTTTGAAGGCGGCCTGTCTAGCTTCAGTCTTGACATTGATGTGGCCACGTCTATACCTGAATCGGTTGTAAACCCTCGATCGGATTTACCGGTGTTGCTTGACTCGTCGATCAATTGCATTTCAGCAACACCTAGTTAAGAGATATCACACATATACATACATATTTTTGTTTAAAGTTACATCTTTAATCTTTACGAGGAGTTATAGTTAACTGAATATAAATCCATGGATATTCTTAAATATAAATATACTAGCTTTTGCCCGCGACTTCGTCTGCGTGGAATTAGTGACAGCAGCTAAAGTAGTTATAAATCAGGGACCGTTACTAGTATTGAAGACTACCGGTTTTAATAGAGGTATAACCGGTTAAAATTGAATTTTGGTATTTATTTCGCTAAAGCTCCGAATAGAGGTATAAAAATACCGGTATTCAAGAATATTATTGGTTTAGCCAGTTGACAACGAATACCTCTATTTGATATTTTATTCCTAAAGCCATTACCGGTAATACCTGTCACTGTCAGTGTCAACATACTCGAGTGTTTATTTCTGCAAAAATGTGTGGTGTTTAGCCGTATCGTTTAAATGTAATAATATTTTGCACTTTGAAAGATTAGGTAATTTGATATAAAGCGACAAAGAGGTTATTTATTCGGTTGTAATTTTTCTATGAAGGCCGGTGCGTTTTTTTATACAGGACGTTAATAGAGTTAGACCAAGACAAGTCTGCAACGATTTTGATAGCACACGCAGTTAGTTTGTTATTTACGATACAAGTGCCAAAAAGTAGAAAATTCGCAACGAGTGGCGATAAATTAAAACACGACCGAATGGATTGTACAATTTTTACAGTACATATGGCCCTTTAAATTTTCGACAAACGCACGTACACAATACGTACGTTTGTCGAAAATTGAACCTACCATATACCATACCATATGCCATATGTACCTACTGAAAAACGTTGCACAATACACGTGCGAAAAGATAATTCGCAACTGGTGTCGAATAAATTTTCGATTAAATCTCGATTGAAAATTGACAGGGGTTCATTTTTGTACGAAAAAGAAGGAAGTGCCGGTTTCGAAAATGATGAACATTTTGGAATCCAAGATGTCTGCCGTGCACTTAGTCATAAGGGTGGATTTCAAAATCCTGCGAAAACTTATGGTTCGGTCTTTATAAAAAAAACTAGTAGGTTGTGCGAGTTGCAAATTTTTTATATGTTTTTAAGAACTATTATCTTCATGTTCCTTCAATTACCATCTCCAATAACTTAATAGTTTTTTTTATATAAAATGTTTTATGTGTCTAAAGTCATCACCGTCTACCGGAAAAATCTGAACCTTTTTGTTTGCAGTGCAAATTATAGCATACCTATCGTACGATTGCGATTTTTCTTTTACTTATATCTTTTCCATGTTGTTGTTAAACACATGAAAAAATATGCAATAATTCCTTCACCGAGAAAGTACATTTAAAAATATTTAAAATTTTGTCACGAATATTCGTCAACACCGTCATGGTAATGTCAATGTGAGCTTATCTCCGTGTATGAACAACGAAATACCGCTAAAGGTCCTTGCCCTATTTTTCACTTTAATATAGAATGCCAAAAATGATTTCACTATAAAGTCACATCATTGAATCGTGAGAAATATTACGAACAAATTTGTAAAACGTAGTTTGTCACAACAGAGCATCATCACCGTTATGCTTTGGTTTAAAAAAGTTACAAATGATATATTAGAAATAATTATTGAAATGAATGGCAAACTACATGAAGTTTATTGTGTAGCATAGACATTAACTACTATTATTCGTATTCTAGAAATAAAAACAAGAAACTCTCAAATCGTCAACACCATACCCATCATCACCGGGAAAAAATGACGACCGGTGATGATTTCATGTGTATGGTGATGACGGTTCTCAGAAACTTTTCTAGTTATTTTGCTATAATTCATTATGAAATTAAGCTGTATGTTTGAAAAACGTTCTCTATGTCTTCTAACACTATATAATGTCTACCTTATAAATGTAGAATAAATGTAGAAGAAGATATGACAATTTTTTTCAGACTAGAGGATGGTTAGTTTTAAATAACATTTTGACTGAAGTAGGCAAAATTTAGGTCACTTAGAACTTAGAACATACAAATGTTTATTTTTATTATCTAATAATGTAAATCGTGCAACTTAGAGTCTGTAATTGCATGTTAGTCGTGTTAAAACAAAGTATTTAAACAAGCAACATATATTAAGTTTTAAGCGACCATAGGCTACGGTACTGGCTCACTATCGTAATGGCCTTATGTTTTTTGATAATATTATATTAATTGATGTATATAATTACAGCAATTAATAATTATACCATTGGGTAGTCACCGGACCCGATACCTAACATTTTGTAACTTATGACATGCATTACAAGTAGGGGTCTTGCACACTGATTATATATTAATGTTTAGCTATTAAACGATATATATATGGATTTAAATCATTATAGCTATTTTTAAAGTTAATTTATAAAACAACAAAAATACAAACTTATGCAATGAATCAAATTATCAAAAAAAAAGTAATATATCATAAAAATTAAGCTCACTGATAAGCCAGCAATTTTATAATATGATATAAATACCAAGTTATGCAGTAGATAAAAGAAGATGCGGGTTTAAACTGATAATAAGAGTACAATATTGTTAATATGATTTAACATTGAAAAAACCCAAAAAAATTAATGAATACATAAATTGCCTATTTTGGAATATAAATTATTTAAAATTATACAATATAAATACTTGTGATATATTTATTTATATGAATAAAATGTATTTTTTATAATTTTCTAAAAATAATTTATGTAGCTAGTCTTATGTTCAAAAACATGTTATTTGTAATGTTAATTAAAGTTCTAAAGCCTTACAATTAAAAAAAGATTTTGTTTTTTAATACGTTTTTCATCATCATTCTCTTGCCCTTGTCCCATTCACTTGGGGTCGGCGCAGCATGTCTTTCTCTTCCACACCTCTCTGTCGCCCGTCATTTCATCATTCACTTGCGTTCGTTTCATATCATCTCTCACACAGTCCATCCACCTTTTCCTCGGTTTTCCTTTCCTCGTACTTCCCTCCACATAGGATATCGATTTATAGGTTTTAGACATCTTGGATTCCAAAATGGTCATCATTTACGAAATCTGCACTCCCTAAAACCTATAAATTGACATCCGTGACGACTTTTAAGATAAAGTGCACGGCCGACATCTTGGATTCCAAAATGGTCATCATTTTCGAAATCGGCACTCCCTAAAACCTATAAAAGGACATCCGTGACGACTTTTATGACAAAGTGCACGGCAGACATCTTGGATTCCAAAATGGTCATCATTTTCGAATTCTTCATTCCCTAAAACCTATAAATGGACATCCATATCGACTTTTATGACAAAGTGCGTGGCCGCCATCTGGGATTCCAAAATGGTCATCATTTTCGAATTCTGTACTCCCTAAAACCTATAAATCGACATCCGTGACGACTTTTATGACAATGTGCACGGCAGACATCGTGGATTCCAAAATGGTCATCACAGTAGAATCTAAGTAGCGAATGTTCTTTAACACATTCAACACCAAGAACCCGACTGTCGGGTACACTGTTCGTAGCGACTACGCGCTACATACGACGAAACCGTGGCTACGCGCTACGTGCGTAACCCGTAGCACTTAGTGGTATTGAATGTGTTAATATTCCAGATAAACATAAAGAATAATGACAAAAGACTATGAACTCTAAGTACTAGAAATAAAATTGAATTGTACTAACGTACATATGTATGTATTTTGATTGATTCTATTTGAATTTGACAGAAGCCCTACCGTATTTAAGGTTAATAAGGTCTACTGTCCTTAAAATTGGGTATGAAATTACAAGCAAATATCAGCCATAACGAATTAAGCCCATGACATGCTAAAGACAGCCCAATCACTGGTATTGAATACTGGTATTTCATTATGTAAATAGTGTGCACATAGGGATAAAGACAAAAGCGGAATGACAACAATACCTCTAATTCGAATAGAGGTATTACATTTTAACCACTATTCGTTTGACACTTTTTTACAGGTATTTATTAAAACCGGTTGTATGGTCCCTGGTATAAATAGCGATTGGATAATGGTAATAGCAATAATTCAATTCGCGCATTGCTTACTTCAATTATTAGGCAATTAATTAACTCTTTCAATTCCACCCCCGTTTGCACTCTCTTCAGGGATGATTTCCGACATAAAAACTATCCTATGTCCTTCCCCGGGACTCAAACTATCTCTATACCAAATATCAACTAAATCAGTTCAGCGGATTAAGCGCGAATGGGTAACAGACAGACAGACACACTTTCGCCTTTATAATATTTTTTTAGTATTATGAATGGGCTTACTCATGGCCACGGACTAGCCGAGGCGTAGACGTGGCCTACGATGGAGTGAGCTCGCCCAGAAGGTGCCTGTTCACTCTTGATTTGAAGGTTGCCGGGTTATAAGAGCACGGAAATATAGACGCTGGCAAGGAATTCCATTCCTTGGCAGTGCGCATAAGGAAAGAAGAAGCAAAGCGCTTCGTGTGAATTAATATGGATTTAATATGATAAAAGGGTTCCGGAAACCAATTGATATTATTATAAAGAAGTAAATATATAATACCTTTAAAGAATGTCGCGTTACTATATTGTATCGTAGTCTCAGGCGTTTGCTTCGGGTTCAAAAATAAAGCCGCATATGGACACACGGCGACTGTGGAGACCATTGAAGGAATAGAATCCTCACTAAAAATAAATTAAAATTATTTTACTCCGTATATCTTTGCAATAAGATTTACGAATTGTCAGTTAATATCGTGGACGATGATATTGTGTATAGAAGTTGAACTTAGTGTTAATGACCTTTACTTAATAAGCGTCACTGGCACTGTAACGGGACTGAATCGCATGCATGCCGCTACAAAAAGCCGTAGCGGCCTAATTCACTCTGTATTGGTTTATCCTCTAGCTAGCCCACAGCTAGCCGCCCATAAATAAAAAATTGTCAAGACAAGAGCAATTTTGATGTGTCAAAATAAAGATTCAATTTACAATGGAATAGAAAGCATTTTTACAGGCCACTGGGCGGCTAGATGCTATAGTAGTAAGTAATTAAATATCACGTGATGTAACAGAGAGTATGGAATGTACCTAGAGCTCGTGGAAGAGCTGGCCTCAGAGAGCAAGCACTGCACGAGCTTCAGCTGCTCCAGGCTGATCTCGAATGCGCAGTCGGAGGCCAGGTTAAGCTCCACCGCCGGCCCGCACGACAGTGTGCCGTTCACGAACAGCGCCGGCGCCAGAATGCAGCTTATGTCCACACTGGAATATTTGTTGGAATACTATACACATAGCCTTATCTATCATCATACACTAAATCCTTCTATACTCATAAGCATGTAAATTAGATGGAAAGAGAGCAAGGTGGCGTAATATTTACTAAAATATAGGAGTTTCATTTTCTTTCCTTAGTTTTGAAAAACAATAGAGATTCAGAGCCGAATTTACATTAACAGCAATGTGAATATGCGTCATAACATGTAACTTAAATCCCGGTTCAAGGGCGCCATCGATCATAAACTGGTTTAATTTGTAACTGATAGGAACAGCACTGTTCGTGTAAAACATCTGAAGAGACTTTACTTTTGTATAAAATAAAACTTACTGATGGAGAATAGCTGTCACGACGGGCGAAACAGGCGGTTGAGACCACTTCACAGCCGGGTTCTCACTACCGGTGCCTTTGTTGTAGATTTCTCTTGCCTCCTGCGCACAAACATGATTGTTTAAACCTTTGTCAGATGTAGAAAGTAGTTAGTAAATGTATATTTCAATAATAATAACGCCTCCGCCACGAAACGTGAGTTAAGTGGCCGTCTGGTAAGGGTAATAAATACTGACTTCTTGTTTGATAATCTGCTGGAGCTGTGCGGACTGTATGGCGACGTGTTTGACGTTGACCTCGTACTGCCGGCCTTCCGGGCTGCCTCCGGTAGAGTTCCAAGAGCCATCCAATCCAGTGGTAACGGATTGTCTAAAAACACATTTTATCTGATTATGCAACCAAACAAATACCCGTAAAAAGTATATTCATATAAACAAAAAAAAAATATATTTTTAAGATGTAATAAACCAATTTATCTCTATATCTATGGTATTACTTAAAAATAAGTAAGATTGTTATTTAGTTCATGATCAATAATGGGCGGACGACGGATGCAATATACGTCAAAATCATGTCAAACGATATACGTAATGCTTCGTAATAAGACGTATATTGCATCCGTCGTCCGCCCATTAATGATCAATAAATAAACACATTGAATTTTTGAGCTTATTTGCAATAAGTACACATTTGTTTAGCTTTTTGCAAGTTATATATTGTTTAAAATTAATAATCAAATGTTAAAAATAATTCTTACCGACAAATAGGATTTTCCGGGTGCGGATTGATAGATACTTTGCCGACCTGAAAGCACAAGTTTGTGTACTTTAATAAAATAAAATTCATATATACAAAACAAGCAAGAATTTAAAATCGCTGGGAACAATAGGCCTGATGACAAATTTTGAAATCCCTTTTATTATTGTCGGTACACTTGTATTGGTTCCGAAAAACACAATATTTCAGCTATACTCATAAGATTTAACATAAATAATTGCATTTTATTATAGCTAGTTTAAACCTCGCGCGAAAACGCCTCGCACGCCATTTGTGACGTCATCAATTAGTTAGTGGCAGGGTGGTAGACATTGTTTACATACTTACAGTTACGAATTTCCCTTGAATCCGAATGATATTGTTAATTCAGCACCATATATTACGATTAGAGATGATAAATACATTACAAAAATTTATCACAATAACTCATTTTACACAAAAACTCTCACACGGTTGCAATTTAAGATGAATTATTTAGATATATGTACATTTTGAGTGAAATCACCGAGCGCCGGTTTTACTTTTTAATCTTTCATTTTTTCTAGCTGCGACAGCCAACATGGCAATGATAGTTCCATTCAGCCAAATAATTATAAAAGTTTGTTGGTGAAATATCGTATTACTTAGCATTTTATTTAGATAATAACAAATAGATATCTACTTTATATCGTGTAATAATATTTTTTGGACGTAATAAATGTTTAGTGGCGAAATAATATTTTTTTGCACCTTCGAACTCTTTGGTGAGGACGTATGGATTTCGGTCAATGAGGTTGTCTATGTTGCTCTAAGAAATATGTTATGGATTGATGACGTCACTGCTTAGAACGCTTCTGATTGGCGTTTCAGTAATAATGGCCGATTGGAGTATTTTGCATTTTTATTTTATTGAATATATTAATAATCCTTCTGTTTATACTGAGATTGGGCCATATTTTAGAATCATATTAACATATATGTTTCTTTGAAACCTTTATTTCCATGATTCTTTGTTACTTGCAACAGGCCTATTAAACACATAAGAGAGTTACTTGGGCCATTGGGGCATAGCATAATGTAAAACAAAAAAGAAGTATTACAATCCATAATACGAACCAGTAAGAGAAATGTGTCGTCATTTTCCGGGTCCTGGAGATCGGTACTGACCAGCAGCCGCAGCCCGCCCGCAGTGACGTAACAGAACGGCCACTGCCAAGCGCTGCCGTCACTGTCAACAAAACAACATTCAAACCTTTTTCGATTCGAAATGCCTTTGACTAAATGTGACGTTCTCAATCAAAAGGTTCTTTACCTATAGATGACAGAAAAACCTATTAGAAATGCGCAGTCAAGAGTGAGTCGGACTTAATTACTTAGTTTGTGATCCGACCCCTACCGGGGTTTTTAAAGAAATTTCATTCACGTTCCACATAAAAAAAAACATTGTTAAAAATTGGGTCCGGAACCCTTGGAACGCGAGTCCGACTCACACTTGACCGGTTTTTTTTATTTGTACTCCCCCATACAGGGGCCCATTTCTCGAACGATATTAGTCTAATATTATTAGCTTGACAGTTCGTGGACTAATAATATTAGTCTAATACCGTTCGAGAAATGCCCAGTTTACGCACACGTCATATTAGTTATGTACAACATTTATGTGTGCCTGTATATATAATACTAATGACTGTACCTTGGTTCGTCTTCGGATTGCAGAGGGCAAAAAGACGGTGGGGCCATCTTACGGACTAGAGACATAATGTTTTCAATGAGAGAAGGCTGCAGCACCGCTTCTAAAGGCGCGAGTGTAGCGTATATTTCCCACATACTGTCTCCGGACTGAAAATACACATCAATGGTTATTATAAAATACTGGGTAATATACTTCTTATTTTATTCAATCATAATGAAACACTCTTACCCCTTTTTGCTGTAACAGCTTGGGGTGTAGCTCTTCTTTCCAACTAGCGGGCAAATTAGATATTCTGTAAGAGTACATGATAACGCGTGAATATTTACCTATTATCACATAAAGGCGAGGTGAGCTCAGGCCAGTTAGTGAATTTGAGATTTAGTATCAAGTGAACTTAATGAACTGGTATACACATTTAGCAACGGCAAATTCTCACACTTGCGCTAAACTGTTGTTTGATTACGAGTATGATTATATAAAGTTAGCTTGATAGATAATATTTAAAAAAAATACTTATTGGCCTTAAAGAATAAAAATATGAAGCAATATTTATTAAGATAACGTGAGCGGATAGACGTAGACTTACTGCGCCTGCGTGATAGTGACAGCGAGGAAATGGTCCTCCTCCTTAGAGTCGATGGGCTCGCGAGCCTCCAGCACCCGCCCGCCCAGCACGCCGGCTTCCCAGTCCTCGTGGCTCCTGGACCAAACATTTCAATATTTGACACTCAGCTATCTCAGCGGCGCAGACCGTAAAACCAGTAGAGAAGAATGAATATTTTCTATGCGATCAAGTAAATCCCTGAGAAATAGCACTTGTCGGAATTATCAACAACTAATAGGTATGGCATCTTACGCGTAAGTTTGTCGCACGGGAAAATAGTTGTTTTAATTACTCTTATCCATTTTTTTGTAAAAGTGATAAAGCGGCAGATACTCATATTAAGTACCTACGAAAGTAAGTATCAATATACTATTTCGTTTGTGAATAGCATCCATGTGCAGTATAGTAGGTACTATTATGTATCGTACGATTTACAGAATACATTCTGCAATTTGCAGATGATTATTTTTATTTTTACCAACCTTTTGTGATGTCGAACTGATGCAGAAGCGACTTTCACTTTGAGTTGATTGTAATGTTCCTGAATGTCTACTGTAGATATGATGTCGTCAATTTCCATAGCCAGCTTCGATTGGTGCGTGGCCACGACCAGCGTCGCTCGGCCCACGACCCATTGGAACCAAAAGAAGGTTTTCAGCTTCACTGAAGGTCACAAACAAATAGTTCCACAAATAATGTATTAAATTTGAGTAAAACAACAAATAAAGTCACTTTCATTAATGTATGTAAGGTAAACGTCCCCTGTGCTCGGTTCGATATGCTAATGCCCAATAGCAATAGTTGATACCCCTGCTGTTAGCTCTTTTGCTAAAGATGTAACTTTAAACATGACATGTATTGAGACAGTGACGAGCACTCAAACGTCTATCTTTATAGAAAAAAACAATAACATGACAAACCTTCGGGAATTGCTCGACATTCAAATATGGGAATAAGTTCAGAATAATTTTCACTCAAATTCTCATCAGACGGGGTATCCTGCTCGTTTAATTCAGACACTGATCTGAAATATTATTGTACAATTATTAATGCAATTTAATCAATTAATTATTACAAACGACTTATTAACATTACATTACCTTACTATAGACCTGTGATCATGAGAGCCAGGCAATGACGTGTATGACCGAGATACAGCGACCGACGTCCGGCTCATTACCATGTGCAGGTGTTTCAAACAATGTACCGCTGCAGCGACGATGTTCACCTGTCATTTTGTAAAGTTTTGATAATAATGCCTCAAAAACATTTACTTAATTACACAAACGGGTCTACCGCGATATAATTTCATTGTTTTCACCTTAAATTCCGACGTTTGAGCCGAGCTGAGTGAGTAAGTTGTATCATGGTATAATAATATACTCCGCCTGGTACTCTATTCCGAGATTCGCGTATGACCTAACTGACACGGGCCTACGTCATCATGCTGTTTACAGGTTCTCAAACTTTAAAATGTGGGAGAATTTTAACCAACGGTGAAAATTATTTTAACGGCATTAATTTTAAGTTATTCATGTAGAAACATAGTAAAATAAAACAAATCTAATGTATTAAATTAAACTTTATTTATCTATAGAAGACAAACGTTTGAAAAACTAATTCACAGTTAGACATTCATTACCAAGCTTACGACGTGAAAAGTTTGGAAAACACTGCGACTGCTGACACTGAGCGAGAAGGAAATAACAATTAACACGCATTCGACAAGGATGACGGTCAGGGCATGAAGTTATCTAGATCCGAATTGTCAAATGTGACAGCGCTAACCTGTGTTGCCAGTAATGTAAACAAAATTACCCGAACGTCTGAAATTTCTTTCGTCAATCGGAAGATATTGCTAACGAATAATTAAAAAAGACGTGTTATTGTAAAATTTAAGATAAAATACATATAAATGAAAATTATAAAATTATAAAGAAATATTTTAACTTATTAACCATAGGTATAATGTACCCATGTAACATGTTATGTTGAAATAAAGTGGCAATGTTATTGTGACGTAGACCCGTGTCACTCTGGGAAGAGAAGACCATGTTTTATTAGACCATGAGTTGTATAATTAAATATGTGTACGCGAGAGTTTAAAGTGTCATAAATACATTATTGATACATTTACATAACTCATATTTTTTTCGTACACACATGTTACATTTGATGTATTATACACATTGTAATAAGTACAACTTTCAAAAGGCACCAATTAATTCTGATGTCGATATGTTAGCCGGTGGAGCTACTCTTATAGTCTCGGCTGCCTTTAGAAACGACTTAGGGTTTTGTTTGATAAGGCAATATTAAACTCTAAGAAAAAAACGTGCCCCCTAGATTGACAGCCGTAACAGTTAGCGCGGTACTGCGTACAAACGTCAACTTTTGTCAATCAAAGTTTATAAATCTCGTTTAACTGTCAAATTGAAAGCATGAAATTGTCCCAGACTGTACACATCTTACACAATCAATAAAATTTGGATTAAGTAAGGACCATCTTTACTAAATTTTTAGTCATATAGTAAATCGCGGCTTGCGGTTGGGTCCTTTGTTAGGCTCCTGGGTTAGGAGAACATGTACCATCAGGTTCAATTTTGCATGGACTATTTATGAATGATTTCATTCATAACATGTCCATGCACTTTTGAACCCTACTGTACAATAAAGATATGAAGGTGTTGACCTGGTCGTGGTCGAGCCGGACGGTGACGGGCGGCGTGTCCGCGTGCAGGTGCACGCCCATCGACACCACCGGCCCTTGCGTGGTCTTCTCTTTTGGATCCCGGTCTCGAGGGTTGCTCTGCTTGCGCTAAGAAATAGCTTACTTTACTATATGTATATTTAATTGTTTAACAGCATGAAATAAGTTTTACGAAAATAATAAAGTCAAGCATATTTTTGTGCTTTTATATTATTTAACAAGTAAACCATCATACGGGTACATGTATATAAAAGAGTGTGGAGTCATCACAATTTATAATTATTGTTGTGTCGTCACTCTAACTGCGTAGAAAAATCTGTGTGACGTTTCATAAAGGAACCAATTTGATTTGGTAGTAAAATAATATATTTAGATACATCTTGCATAATAAAAGTACTTTAAGTAGTTTTATAACTACTTTTTTTTGATTTATTGAGAAATCAACAGTCATTCATTAACATTAATCAATAGATTGAGCAGCAGTAAATAGACCTATAGTTTCCATAATTAACATATCAAAAATACGTAGCCAATGCACCTTTAAATACAACAAGAAAAAAAAGAAAAATCAACAAGAAAAACTAAAACGAATACAAAAACATAAACAATTTAAGTTCTCACCTCTGGACTTTTATTTCTTTGGAGTCTGAAATGAAATTGACTTTCATTAATGAAGACTGCAAGTAATTGATAAAATAGCACATTTATTAATAGGGAATATTACGCGAAACTCTGCGTAGGTAGCGCCACTACCACTATCTGTCACAATCTGGGGGTCTACCGCTGGTCTACCGTGAGATGCGAGGGTCGAAGTTTCGTTGTCTAGCCTCTTTATCACTCTTGCATATTAGAGCGATAAAGAGGCAGATTTCTGAGTTTCGATTTTCGCGTGTACCGGTAGGCCCTTGTTAACAAACCGCCTTGATGCATCAATGTCATATTTTATTGTCTGTGAAAACTTGTCAAAAAATAGTTTAAGGCACAGTATGTATAAGTTAGTCTATGAATTTACTGGAGTCGGTAGTGCTGCACTCTGGCGGCAGAACATTGCAGTAATATCCCCTATTTTTAGACAAAACGTAATAAAGAATGAGCATTTCCGCGATCGAGATTTTCACTAGATGGCAGCACCGTGACGAGAGGTCTTTTTAACAGCTGCTGTCAAAATCCACCAATATAAAAAACATGGTTAAACATGATTGGTGGATTATGACAACTAGACCTCTCGCCACGGTGCTGTCATCTAGTGAAAAACTCGATCGCGGAAACCCTTATTAGGGCAAAAATCACAAATTTATATACCTGGATGGACCTCGAACGAACTCCTTTAATGTTGATGGTTTGAAATCAATTCCTGATTTAAAATATTTTACCCTCTGGAAAAAATAAAAGTCGTTAAAAATGTTAAGTTTTATTTAGATCATCTTCCTCGCTTTGTTCCGGCCTTTAGCCACGGCTCATTGGAGCCTGGGGTCCGCTTGGCAACTAATCCCGAGAATATTGAAAAATAAATATGTCAACGTTGTTGGTTGTTAATTCTTTTAAATCACACATCAAAGTTCAACTGAAATGTAAATGGAAAAATACCCAAGTTGTATTACGTCCTCTTGATCACTGAAAATTCTAACTTCTACATAATTTTATTCAAAACTATGTTACGGGGTCAAAATGATTTTGCCCGTCTTAGTGATGTGAGCAATGCCGTTCCCTACATCAAGATTAACCCTCTTATTCATAAATCATTAATAAGCCTTAATTGGTTTACGTTTTATCCCTTTCTTGCATTTGTATGACAGATTACGACAATCTATTAGCTAATTGTAGCTTGTAGCGCGTCAATGAATAACGCCATTAGTCTCAAACTAATCTAAATTTTATACGAAACCACTGCACAAGTTCGTCAATAACCGTGGTAAGGTGTAGTATAATTACCAATTCATCTGGGGTCGGCTCCGACCGCTCAGTGGATTTCTGTTGGTCCGGCGACACCTTCCACGAGCGTATCTGCATGTACTTGGTAACGACGGAGAGGGTGACGGTGGTGGTGACGGCCTCCAGCACCAGGCGCGTGGAGATGGGCGAGGACTTGAGCGTGGAGCGCAGCACGCTGCCCTGCACGCGCCCGGCGTCAGTGTACTGACGAAGCTCTAGGGTGTAGCACGTCACGTCGGCTAGACGCAACTTCCAGGGGAACGACTCCATGGGTTCCTCTGCAAATATACCGTTTTTACAGGCTTTTTTTAACTTACAATGTTTATTTGTAGTATCTACTATGTTTGTTCAGGTCAAAGCTTGCAAGCTAAATTAGACTCAATTACCATTATCCGATTGAGCTGAAGCTTTACATACATATGTAAGCTGGGTAACAATGCAATATTATGGTACCAGCGAGCTAATCTGATGATGAACACAGGAGGTGGCCATAGGAACTCTGTGATAAAACAACACAACCTAGATGTGTTGTTAGAATTGTCATGATGACTTGATGAGTATTGGTTGTCGATAGAAAGAAAAGTAAAGTCAGAGATAATAGCTTGTATCAAAAATGAAATTTTTGACAATTTCTTTTTCAATATACAGTGTTTATCACGTTTGTTATTTATTATACTACGCGTCTCGTTCTCGATGATAGATAACATGTAGTACTGTTAAGTATGCTTAAACTTCACAACGTTTAGAGATTTAAATTTGAAAAATATTCCCGCGCCCGACGCTATCACGTCGCGCGCGCCCGTGCCGGACGCCATATTGTTTTTGTTGTGCAAAGCTTCTGACGTTCGAGAAACTAAATTAATTAATTATTATCGTTTATTGTGTTTCAACCACGTTTCAACAATGCCAAAGAGGTCACGTTCGCGATCTAAAGACCGGGAAGATCGAAAAACTTGTAAAAAAACTCAAGTTAATGCAGGAACAAATTGATAACCTAACAAAATGTATGACGGAGTTTATCCAAAGCCAAAAAAAGGATAACAATACTCCAGGTAAGGAATATAAAGGTGTTTTGTATGTCAAAGCTACTAAATATGAACGTTCTATGCGAACATCATATATTGAACAGCTCCACACGAGCTTGTTCAGTTCTATACGAACATGAGTTTATTATTTTTTCCATTCGAAATACAAGCATATTTTCTTTAAAATACGGCAATTATTGCTGTAATCGGACGAAGTTCAACAAGAACTTGTTCGCTTTTTGTACAAAAAGTACTCACTTTTAAAAGAATTTGCGTCACTACAAGTGCAATATCGTAATACGTCATATATATGTATTATACATATATTTTCATTTGCAGATGTTGTGGAGGCTAATAAAGAAAATATACCAGAGATATCTAATACAGACTCTGACAAATCTGCTAATAATTGTAACTTACAACTCTCCACTTCTTCCGATGTTGATATTATTACACCCGAGGATAATATTCAAGAATCAACTGAGGCTCCACAAGACTGGAACCAGGAGTTCCTAGAAATGATGGGAGAGGAATTACCTTGCTCTAATGCAACCACAAATATTGATGAGACTATACAGAAACAGTGGACTCATTGGATCGCAAAGGGTCTAACAGAGGAGACTCGAAAGGGTCTTATCAAAAAATATTCTAGAGAAGGACCTCTTCGCACCGAAGCACCCAAAATAAATATGGAGATAGTGAGCCACTTAACAGAAATTGCTAAAAAGAGAGATCAGCACTTTGCCGACACCCAAAATTGTGTGGGTACCGGACTGATTTCACTCGGGGCAGCTATATCAATGTTAATGGAAAACCCTGAAGAAGGAGTGGACCACATGCAACTTATGAAATATCTTTGGGACACTGGAAAAATTATGTCAGATATTTTTCATCAACACTCAGTTGCAAGAAAATCTTTCATTACACCAAATCTTGATAAGGACATTAAATCTACCCTAGAAGCGACAGATTCTGACGAATGGCTTTATGGTATCAAACTAAATGAGCAAGTAAAGGATGCCAAAAATATTAAGAAGGCTTCAGCTTCACTTAAGGCACCAGAAAAACCACCAGCTAAGAAGCCATACCAACAGCCCTATTACTCCTATCAGCCCTACCAGGTAAACTGGAGAGGCCCACCTGCGAGACCCAGACAGGTGGGCTATTATCCACGGAGGCAATTCACCAATGTGAGATACAAACCGAAGCCCTTCCAGACGAAGTCTTCACAGAATGCAGGACGCTCCACAACACAAAAACAAAACCGTCCAGCATCGAAGAAGTAGAGGTAAATTATACTGCAGGTCGCCTGCAACATTTTGTGGATATATGGAAAACCATTACAACTGATGACTTCATTATAAATTGTATCAGAGGTTATGGTATAACTTTCAAAAACAAACCTTTTTCAATTCCGAGAGCCAACTCTCAGCTGGCCTCCGGGTGAATTTAAAAAGATAGAACTAGAAATTTCCACACTTCTATCTAAAGGGGCTATTGAAGTATGTTCAGATTGCGAGGGACAATTTGTGTCATCCTACTTCCTAGTTGAAAAACCAGATGGTTCTTATAGATTTATTATTAATTTGCAAAAATTAAATGAGTTCATAGAAACTTCTCATTTTAAAATGGAGGATCTTAGAGCAGCCAGAGACTTAATTTCCCCTAATATGTATATGGCAACATTAGACTTAAAAGATGCCTATTTTTTAGTCCCAATGTGTAAAAATAGCAGAAAATATTTAAGGTTTAGATTTAATGGTATTTTATATCAGTTCACATGTCTCCCATTTGGGTTATCCACTAGTCCTTATATTTTTACCAAAATCATGAAACCCGTTATGAATAATATACGCTTAAATGGCTGGTTATCCTTAGTTTACTTAGATGATTTACTGTGCATTAGTGATACATATGAATCCTGTAAAAATAATATAAAAAGTATTATTGCATTTCTAGAAAAACTAGGATTTATTATAAATTATAAGAAAAGCCATACAAATCCAAGTAAAAGATGCAAATACCTCGGTTTCTTTTTAGACTCAGAAAAATACTCAGTTGATTTACCAGATGATAAGAAAAATCAAATTATAAATTTCATAAGCAATTTTAAAGTAGGAAATCAGTACAAGATCCGCCTTTTCGCGCAACTGCTAGGAGTTTTAGTTGCAGCATCACATGCAGTTCAATATAGTAAAATATATTGTAAGAGACTAGAGAGAGCTAAATGGCTAGCGTTAACTGTAAATAATGATGATTTTGAAGGCTATATGAAAATTACTGATTATGTCAAAGAAGATCTTACTTGGTGGCACTTAAATGTATTGACTGGTTCTAACCCCATACGCACAAAGAAATACAGAATAATTATTTCCTCAGATGCATCTAGATCAGGCTGGGGCGCAGAATCCAATTCAATAACTACCCGTGGATTCTGGAACCAGGATGATAAAAAATTTCACATAAATTATCTTGAGCTCCTAGCTGCCTTTTTCGGATTAAAGTGTTTTGCCTCTAAACTAAGTAACTGTGAAATTCTAATGCGAATAGATAATACTACAGCTATTTCTTACATTAATAAGGCCGGAGGTGTCAAATTTCCCCACTTGAGTGAATTAGCCCGTAAAATATGGCAGTGGTGTGAAAGCAGAAAAATATGGATAGTAGCTTCTTACATTGCGTCAAAAGAAAACGTCGACGCAGACGCTGCTTCCCGCGATACGAACTTAGACACCGAATGGGAGCTAGCGGGCAAATATTTTAAGCATATTGTAAAAAAATTTGGTACTTGTAGTATTGATCTGTTCGCATCCAGAATTAATACCAAATGCAAAACATTTTGCTCCCGTTACCCTGATCCAGAAGCATCAGTAGTAGATGCGTTTACGATTTCATGGGAAAAAGAACATTTCTACGCCTTTCCCCCTTTTGCTGTAATATTACCAGTATTGAGGAAAATAATTAATGATAAAGCAACAGGGATAGTAGTTGTACCAAATTGGCCCACGCAAGCGTGGTACCCGATGTTTACATCACTTTTGTGTGAATCTCCTATAATATTGGAACCTTCAACTGACCTACTCCTTTCTCCTTGCAGGAGCAGAATACATCCTCTATCACACAAACTTTCTCTAGTGGTAGGGAAATTATCAGGGAGGCGTACCTGAAAAAAGGAGTTCCAGAGATGTCGGTTGATTTTATTATAGACTCAATAGCACAATCCACTCTTAAGCAATATGAAGGATGTCTCAAAAAATGGATACATTTTGCTACAAGTAATAAATATGACATATTTGATCCCACCAGTGCTAATGTTATAGAGTTTTTGACAATGAGATTCAACGAAAATGCAAGTTATGGTACATTAAATTCTACAAGATCAGCAATTTCTCTCATAGCAAAAAGAGACATATCCAATGATGTCATTATATCCAGATTTTTTAAGGGCATTTTCAGAAGACGTCCTTCTGCACCTAAATACTCAGAAACATGGAATATCGAGCAAGTTTTAGAATATATTGAAAGCCAAGGTAATTTAGAGAATCTAAACCTAAAAATAATATCAGAGATTGCGACTACACTATTAGTTCTCGTTACAGCCCATAGGTTACAAACTATAGCCTTGATTAATATAGATGAGATAAATATAAGTTCATCAGGGCTCCAAATAAAAATTCCTGATAGGATAAAGACATCAAAACTTGGAAAAAATCAACCCCTACTCATGATTCCTTTCTTCAGAGAACGACCAAAAGTTTGTGTAGCCACCATAATCCTTCATTATTTAAAAATAACAGAAACAATTAGAGGAGGAAATAAAAAACTATTTCTGTCATCGGTGAAACCTCACAATCCAATCAGTCCTCAGACAATTGGTCATTGGATCAAATCCTTACTCGGTAAGGCTGGCATTGATACTGAAAAATTTAGTGCATATAGTGCAAAACATGCCTCTGTGTCTACTGCTTATAGGAGAGGTATAGACATTGATACAATTAGAAGAACTGCGGGTTGGACAGAGGGGTCAACAACATTCGCACGTTTCTATAACAAACCTATTATAGAAACAAATAATAAGTTCGCTATTAGTATTCTAACTAAAGATAAATAAGGCTGTGCTAATTATATGCATGTCATAAATATTGTAATTGTTATTTTCTTGTTGATTATGAATAATTAATAAAGACTGTGCCGAAGTTATAAAATATTTGTATCATTTAATTTAAATGTTATACTTAAAGAGTACAAATATTTTTAAACATAGCTCTATCACAGACTCTAAAAATCTACATGTTATCTATCATCGAGAACGAGACGCGTAGTATAATTGCTCGATCAAACGAGCCCGCCGAAGGCGGGCGAAGTTCGATCGAAATTATACGAAGCGTCTCGTTCGAAGATGATCACTTCCCACCCATAAAAAAGAAGTGATATTTCAAATGAATACCGTAAAAAGTGAAACCCATCCCTGTAATCATCTTACACGAAACTGTGATATCGCATAGTTACTCTAAAATATATGGCGTCCGGCACGGGCGCGCGCGACGTGATAGCGTCGGGCGCGGGAATATTTTTCAAATTTAAATCTCTAAACGTTGTGAAGTTTAAGCATACTTAACAGTACTACATGTTATCTATCATCTTCGAACGAGACGCTTCGTATAATTTCGATCGAACTTCGCCCGCCTTCGGCGGGCTCGTTTGATCGAGCAATAAGTATCTGGCATTTCTTTACAACCAAAGTTGACTTTTCATTTATGTTTTTCAATGCATTTTTAAATCAGAATGCTGATTTAATTACTAATTGGGTAAAAAGCACTTATTGTAGGTACAGTCACCTGCAATAATATGTTACTCTCCGAAGGCCGCAAAAATATGTGACACGCTCTTATGGTTCTACAAATACGATCGTGTCAGATATTTTTGCGGCCGTCGTTTTGTAACATATTATTGCAGGTGACTATACATTAATTAATTTATTCCTTGGGTATGATTTTACTTTTTTGAATAAGAATAATTCTTTTTTCGATTACCTGTAGTTGGCTTTGTTATAAACGTAGGGCCGTCATGGCGGACGGCATCCCAAAGATGGTTCATCATAGAGTTTGAGCTGACTGTTAAGCGCCCCATACTGAAATTAAACATTACTTACATGTAAATTGAATTTAGCGCGGAGCAAGTACCAGGGCCTCATGAGTTACGAGAAGGTGTCGTTGACCAACGCGGCGGCCGGGTCGCGTACCAGTATGAAGGTATCGCGGCTGCTCGCGTATCTAAGCTGTATAATTTTGGTTTGGTTTGTTTGTATGATTCTACTACGAGCCCCGATGCAAATTATTTCGTCTATTTCCACGCAACAATTTTGTTTATTCTAATAAATTTTACACATGAACATAAAATGACCCAGTAATGGGAACCATAATAGTAATGTTTAATGTAGTTTATTTTGATCGTATAATAAAATTGCATGAGACTTTTATTGCAGAAAAAACGTACTTTCCAAAAACGTTGTCCAAATCGTATTGTCCTCTCCTACAGCACTGCTGCATGCATGGGCTCGAAACAAAATTGTCAGTACATTGGCAGAGCGGTGTTGCTTTCCCTAGTAATAGCCCTTTTCACATATGTTGCAATCCTACCCGTCAATAAAAAACAAAAAAAATCGTTATTTTTTTTCTTTCAGTACAAACGGTATTTCTTGTATTTGGATTTAGTTATTGCAGAGTGTTACCATATAAAATTAAATTACATTAGTATAAGCATTAAATATTAGTAATTTTAAAACTACAACATTATTTTTGAACAAACGCGAGAACCTCAAAAAATGGTCTCACTAGACGAAAACATGTGCATCGGGGCTCGTAGTTTAAAGTATTATTTTTTTTTGACTCGTAGAAAAAGTATTGTATACAATAGTGATATAATCAATCTTCGGTCGTAACGCTTCGTTATATCACGATTGTATAAAATACTAACTACTAATGTACTATGCAGGGGATAGTGTCATAAATTTTATATATAAAATACGGAGAACTTTCTAAGCATTAGTCTATAAGACCATTATATCAGCCGACAAACATACAGTGTAATAAATAACGATCTCTGAATCTCAACAAGAACTGGCGAGCGCTGCCCTCATTGAACAGTTTTGTTTTAAGCACACGTTACCTGAGCACTAGCACCTGCTGCTTGGGCAAGCCGGCGGCGAGCCGCTCGACGGCGTCGCGCATGGCGGCGCAGCCCTCGGCCGACGCCGTGCCCGTCGTGAAGTACACCATCGCCGTTCCCAACTCCACGCAGACCAACAGCTTCTGCAGGCGCGCGTGCAGCTTCAGTAGGCGATCGGGGTTCAGGAACGTCTCCGGGGTTTTAGCCTGCATAAAGAAACTGTTTACAGACAATGTAGAAATGTTAAAAACTACCTGTACCGTACACCGTACGACTGTGACCCGCTACTGACTACACCACGTTACCGGCGGAGGCGGCGCGGGCCGGCGCTTTTCGCCGTGGTCGCTGCTGGAGCTGAGGCTGCGCAGCCGCGCCGCGTGCACCAGCTCCGACCCCGAGGCTGTGCGGCTGTGACCCGCTACTGACTACACCACGTTACCGGCGGAGGCGGCGCGGGCCGGCGCGTTTCGCCGTGGTCGCTGATGGAGCTGAGGCTGCGCAGCCGCGCCGCGTGCACCAGTTCCGACCCCGAGGCTGTGCGGCTGTGACCCGCTACTGACTACACCACGTTACCGGCGGAGGCGGCGCGGGCCGGCGCGTTTCGCCGTGGTCGCTGCTGGAGCTGAGGCTGCGCAGCCGCGCCGCGTGCACCAGCTCCGACCCCGAGGCTGTGCGGCTGTGACCCGCTACTGACTACACCACGTTACCGGCGGAGGCGGCGCGGGCCGGCGCTTTTCGCCGTGGTCGCTGCTGGAGCTGAGGCTGCGCAGCCGCGCCGCGTGCACCAGCTCCGACCCCGAGGCTGTGCGGCTGTGACCCGCTACTGACTACACCACGTTACCGGCGGAGGCGGCGCGGGCCGGCGCGTTTCGCCGTGGTCGCTGATGGAGCTGAGGCTGCGCAGCCGCGCCGCGTGCACCAGCTCCGACCCCGAGGCTGTGCGGCTGTGACCCGCTACTGACTACACCACGTTACCGGCGGAGGCGGCGCGGGCCGGCGCGTTTCGCCGTGGTCGCTGCTGGAGCTGAGGCTGCGCAGCCGCGCCGCGTGCACCAGCTCCGACCCCGAGGCTGTGCGGCTGTGACCCGCTACTGACTACACCACGTTACCGGCGGAGGCGGCGCGGGCCGGCGCGTTTCGCCGTGGTCGCTGCTGGAGCTGAGGCTGCGCAGCCGCGCCGCGTGCACCAGCTCCGACCCCGAGGCTGTGCGGCTGTGACCCGCTACTGACTACACCACGTTACCGGCGGAGGCGGCGCGGGCCGGCGCGTTTCGCCGTGGTCGCTGCTGGAGCTGAGGCTGCGCAGCCGCGCCGCGTGCACCAGCTCCGACCCCGAGGCTGTGCGGCTGGCGCCACGCCCGCTCGACGACTGTTCAACAGATTGAAATTTATAGAATTAGTATGCGTATGCCATAGTAGCAAATATCGGGAAATAATAAATATTTTATTTTATTTTATTTTATTCGGGATGCTTACTGCCTAATATACATAGGTTAATAGACTTATCTACTATATGCAAATTACAAGCTTCCACATATATAATGCTAGATAACATAAATATAAAGGTCTCAAATTAGCAGAATATTACACTATATAGGAATATTCCTGATAAACTATGAACGCAAACTTAAGTCAGGTAACGTTAACTATCTATTGAAAATAATATTTATAACATTATTAATCTTGCTGTGAAACAAATCTACATCGGGCATATCATTAAGTTCATTAAATAACCTAATTGTACGAGGGAAGAAACATTTTTTACGAATGTTATTGCGAGAAAGAGGGATGCGAAGCAAGGGTCTTCTGCGCAGTTGCGAGGCAGGTATATAAAATTGTACTTTGCTCACAAGATCCGGGGAATCGACTATACCTTGGGCAATTTTCATTAATAAACTTACGTCATTTGCCAATCGTCTCTTAAATAAAGGGACAAGATGGAATTTTTTGCATGACATAGAATAGTTGTCCATAGATAGCTTAAATTTAAAGGAGAGGAATCTAACAAACTTCTTCTGAATTTTTTCAATATTTTCTGCATACACCTTATAGAACGGGTTCCATATTTGAGAAGCATATTCGAGTTGAGATCTTACATAGGCACAGTATATGATTTTAATTGTTTTCATTTTTTTAAAGTCACTAGCAGAACGAATCAGAAAGCCAAGAGCTTTATAAGCTTTGTCAGTAATACTTTCTACATGCTCATTAAAAGTAAGTTTATCATCATAAATGACACCTAGATCCCGGCAGGACTTTTTAGTTATAAGGTTTTGTGATTTAATTTTGTACACACTTTTATAAACATTTCTTTTCCTAGTAAAACTCATACTAAAGCATTTTGAAACATTTAAATCTAAATTGTTGTTTTTACAATACAAATCCAGTCTATCTAAATCGTCTTGCAATAATTTTGCCTCAAATTCACTATTAACTATTTTGAAGATTTTCATATCGTCCGCATAAAGCAGAAACATACTATTAATAAAAATTGAACCAATATCGTTGATAAAGATCACAAATAAAAGTGGCCCTAAAAATTATCCCTGGGTAACTCCGGAGGGTACCCTTATCCAGGACGACTTGAAGCCATTAAGAACAACAGCCTGAGTTCTATTTAATACGTAGGCCGAGAACCACCTGAAAAGATCACCACGGATACCCAGAGTCTGTAATTTGAATAATAATATGTTATGATCTATTCGATCAAAACATTTGCTATAATCGGTATATATCACATCAATTTGGTTACCTTTCCCCATATTGTATGAAACAAAATGTTAAAAGACACTAAATTCGTGACGGTAGATTTTCCACCGACAAAGCCGTGTTGCTGCGGAATGATTTTAGACTTGATATCGACATAAACTTGATTATAAACAATACGCTCGAAAACTTTAGCCAAGATACATAATTTGGAAACGGGTCTATAGTTTTCTATATTATTTTTTGAGCCTGATTTGTGAATTGGTGTAACATATGCCGATTTCCATATAACTGGAATTGCCCCGTCAGAAAGGGAACGACCGAAGATGATTGATACTGGGGTTGAAAGTTCACACGCACAGTTAATAAGGAATGAAGCCGGGATTGTGTCAGGTCCTGCCGATTTGTTAGGGTCAAGTGACTTTAGTAATTTATAAACTTGGTTGCTATCTACATCAATAGAAGAAATGTCACAGGGAGTGGGTAAACAACTATCTGGGACATTACCTGGCATGCTGGAACAGCTCTAAAATATATACATATGTACTTATTACATTGTAGCTTATTACTTATTATTAACTTATTACCACGTTAATTAGCAATTTCAAGCCATAAAAAGTTATAGTGTATGTTTAGAACTAAAATAAAAAATAACAATTAATTTCTGAACTTACAGGTGGCGTGACGCGGCGTCGTAAATAAGAGTGTGACGATGACGAGGCTCTTGACAACGGCGCTGTTTCTGTAAATTAGCATGATATAAGCCAGTATTCATCATTATCACATTTTACCATATAAAAAGATGCGCATATATTAAAAAAAAGGTATGTACTATGAGTTTGCTTACCTAATATTGTTGTGGGTGATTTGTTAAGCGGTTTGTAGGCGAGCCACGCTATGAAGAGAGGGTCGGCGCAGAAAGCCAGCGGCTCAGTCCACACGCCCAGGTAGTCTACCGTGTCCTGCGACTGCTCGGCGCACCACTGCAGCGCCACGCGGACGAACCCTCTAATACAGACAAACTCGTATTGTACACTCAGTATACAACTATACCATAGCAACACTAGCAAATAGAACAACCAAGTTCAAAAGTATCTGCCCGATTGACTGAGCCGTTTGTAGGCGAGCCACGCTATGAAGAGCGGTTCAGAAGGCTCCATTCACACGCCCAGGAAGTCTACCGTGTAAAGCTCTAATTATAAACAAACTCATGCACATACAACTCCAACATATGATTGTACAATGTTGAGTAATATTGTACAATCAGCATCAAAAGTAACTGATGGATGAACAACGGACCAAAAAGACCTGCCACTGTAAAATAGTGAAAAGTAAATACTAATATATAAATTTACATAAATCTATAGTTCGCGTTCAAAAGTATCTGCCGCACTCTAATGAGGTTGGCAGCTTTCAAAGTTTTTTAAATGGTTCCAGCTTAGGTTTCTCCTGTTTCTGATTTCGTTCTATGGGATTTAAAGGGGTAGGACCAAAAATATAAGAATTTGACACTATTGGTAGGACTGACAGGAGAGTCTATACTGGCGCCATCTGTTAAAAACTTCTGCTGGCATACCCCATTGTTTTATTTTACATATATAATATATATATATACAGGGTGTCCCTAGCCATTGGACAAATCCGAAAAGTACGCATGCATTAGGGTATTTAGAACCAGTATACAAAGTATCATAACAATCGGTGTAGCGGTTACGAAGAAATTAACAAATTACGATTTTTTTTACTTTGGAGCAACCTGTATGTTTAAGTAGCTCCTGAGGTAATAAATAGTATGAAACCTTCTTCAGTCGTTTTGATTATCTTTTTTATTTATGACATTAATAAGATTCTGACTTTTGACAAATGTCATCATTGCCGCACATTTTCAAACAAATTGTCAAAAGCACTGCCAATGATTAATACAGTATGTTTATTTTTGTTGTCGATTATTGGAAATAACTTTTGTTTGATAATTTATTTTTTTATCTTTTGTTCTAATTAAAAAAATATTACCGTTAGAGCATTTCTTAGAAGTAACCCTACGTGGGATTTCAGGGTTTGTTCAATGGCTAAGGTCACGCAGGTGTCGGAACCTGTCACCAGAAAGACGTATTGCAGCGTTATAGTTCATTATTTTAGACGCCTGTACAAAATCGATTAGCAATGTTGAGCTACGTATTATTTGGTTGTAACGAAATAAATAAAGTTGCGTAGAGAGTAACGTCGTCTATTGGCGCATTGTTGAAATAAAGTTGCGTAGAGAGTAACGCCTACTATTGGCGTGTTGTTGAACTAAAATGACAGGTAGAAGGCTTTGGAAAGTCAAGAGGTTTCTCTTGGGTGAGCATAAGCACGAGTTGGCGTTTTTGTCGGTATGTTGGTAGACTGACAAAACGCGAGAGTTTAAAGTGTTATGTTGGTAGACTGGTCGAGCAGGTTTGCCAACTTGACTGAGGCGGGAGCGGAGAGGCTCCGCCGCTGGTAGTTCTTCTTGATCGGGCCGCGCTAGAGATCGGACGTACTCGTTAGCCAACCTCGTGCCTAACTCGCCACGTTCCTGAAGGCTTATACCTGAAGGATTATTCTGATAGCTTATAGACTCCCGCGTTGTTTAACCATTTAGCTAAGTGTTTCATTTCAAGTGTTATTTTGATTTCTTATGTTTCATTACAAGCTTACTTTTGTGAAATAAAGAAAGGATGTGTTATGTGTTGTTTTGAAAAGATTTGTCCCTCTGAGTTTGTTGCCGGTCCCATATAGGGCTAAATCTTCTCATGTTAGAGGCGTAGGGCTGGAGCCGGAAAGCTTGACTTGAATAAAGATTTGAACGGTTTCATGTGATCTTTTCATTCTCAATTTAACCAGCCAACATTCTAATAGCAATTAGTTCTTTTCATCATTTAGTTCTGAAATATAGTAGGCACTAGTATGGTTAACGAGTCCTAAGGTTTATTTCATGCACTGGTAGCATGGTAGCATACTGGTTTAGCTGTGAAGTAATACATCTAGGTACTACCCCCACGCGCCCACCGCTTTTAGGACCATCGGTATTCGACATTATATATATATATATATACATACCCCATTTTAGTTTGTGATTGACAGATGCACTTAATACATTGCATTGTATACATACTAACACGCTTGTGTTAAGAAAAAGTCTACTGTATCACCGCCCAACCATATGATGGTACAATACTGTCAGGGCAAAAGGGTGCGACGATTCCAGAGCGGTGTGGTTACATAACTCACATTTTAATAAACATTAACTTAAGTACTAAGTGAAACTAAAAGTGTCAGTCTTAAATAGTTATAAATAAGTCGAGAATTTACTTACGTGGTAGTCTGCGAGTCAGGAGCGGAGAATATCCATGCCTGTTTAACATTCCCTTCATCTAGGTCCAAACAAAAATATTATCAAAATTGAGATTGCCATTTTGCATGCTCAAAAACTTCATTGGTACAGAGTCTGACCAAACTAACTCTGAATGCCATTGCAAAATTAGCTTAGCCGGACTCTACAAGTTAGTAAATATGAACAACGATGTTAAGGGGCCCACTGATTAACAGTCCGCCGGACGGTATCGGCCTGTCAGTTAGAACAAAATTTTGACAGTTCCGAACAACTGACAGGCCGATACCGTCCGGCGGACTGTTAATCAGTGGGCCCCTTTAGACGAAAAAAAAGTGAAAACATGTAAAGGACAACTTACTCGGCGAGTAAAGTGCCATGACGCGCGCGGCCTGCACCATGGCGATGTGCGTGTTCACCGTCCTCGTGATGAATCCGCGCAACGAGACGTCCTCCATCGTCGCGTCGATCGCCACCGACTCTGTGCCAAACACATATCGTTGTATCCCTACTAAGCAGCTTAAAATTATAAATGCGGCAGAAACTCTGTTTAGTTTATGTCCCGGGGTACATAAGAATCATTTTATTACAGAAGTCGAGGGTAAAGGCATACACAAGTCGTAAATGCGAAAATCTTATGTTAGTACTATGCCTTATGGGAAACGGTCGAAGAGATAGTTCAGATCCGGAAACCGCTACCAATTTTTAGTATGTTGTTGGGCATGGAATTGGGTCTCCAAAACTGCCGGGAGACAGCGGCGCCGGCCATCTACTTCAGCGGAATGACGTCATCAAAATGACTCCCGCCTCGTTGCGAATATTGCATATTGTACCCAAACTATGCATGGCACATAATCGTGTGGGGTATTGAATGAAAGCCAATTAAATATGCTCTATATCATTTATACAGTGTGTACAAAAATATACAGTAGTTTGGAGCCATTTACAAAAGAATCAAAAAGATGTAAAAAAAAAATACGATTATTTGGGTTTTACAACCGAACCAAAAGTCGGACGTAAAGCAATGTACTACAAAATTCAAGACGACGTCTGAAGCCATACACTGACATTAATAAAATCAAAATTGGACCAAATATGTGGAAATTATGGATCAAAATGCCAGTACAAATGCATTAAAGTTATAAAAATCCAAATTGGTAATTTTCAGGATAATCCGCGTAAGCTTCTAGTATGTTATTAGCAATATGACCTGGGTTCTAAAACTGCCGGGAGACCATCTCTATTGTCCCCCAGTGACTAATAATTACGTCATACAAATAATTACTACCGAATTTCGTAAAATGTAAATTATAGCTATACTATGAGTCACACATACATGTGTGTTACATGTAATGAAAGATTATTAAATTTATTATGATTCACCTAAACATTGTATTATTGTAAAAAAAATTATGGTTTAAGAGCTAGAAACAAAGAAATGCCACTTTTTATGGAAAAAGTAGATGTATATCAATTTTATAGCTAAACTAAAATCGTCAATAAAATGATGCGTATAATATTTAAAAAACCAGTTATTCAACTATGTATAAGTACATCACAATTTAAATTTTAAATTTCCGATAAAAACTGTGGAAGTTGTGGAAAAAAAACTAAAGCACGCCAACAATTCTACCTTAATGCGCTCATATTATGCAAAGAATAGTTCTAATTATCGAGTATTAAATGAATGAACATTACATAAAATACATGAAAACGACATTTTCGAATGGAACCTTAATTAAAAAAAAAATTTCCTTGATTAGTAAGCAAAATACTGTTTCTTTAAGTACCTAATCTCCTTTGAAAGTCGGTTAAAAGTCGGCCCGCTAGGCCTGCTAACATCTACGGCCTGAGGGTTTCAACGTTAGATGCCAAGCCACGCCGGGCCATAATAGTAAAGGTCTAATTATTGAATTTTAATTATTTGCCCGACTATGGCAGAATTTGCTATCTATGCGTGCATGTGTAGGTACTGTTTGCATGAAACTACTGAACTGATTTTGATAAATGAGGTGTACATTTATTTGTCTTTGTAGCCCAGCGGGCTCAGCACGGTTCCATTTTTATCGACTATCACTATGCGCGTCCCTTTCGCACTTACATACTTGTTAGAACGTGACAGGCATGGTGACAAGGGATAAAAACGCGACCGTGCTAAGCCGCCAGGTCACAAAAGCCACATTTTAACCGACTTTCAAAGGAGGAGATTAGGTACTTAAAGAAACAGTATTTTGCTTACTTATCAAGCAAATTCATATTTTTTAAATTAAGGTTCCATTCGAAAATGTCGTTTTCATGTATTTTATGTAATGTTCATTCATTTAATACTCGATAATTAGAACTATTCTTGGCATAATATGAGCACATTAAGGAAGAATTGTTGGCGCGCTTTAGTTTTTTTTTCCACAACTTCCACAGTTTTTATCGGAAATTTAAAATTTAAATTGTGATGTATATTCGAATAACTGGTTTTTTAAATATTAAACGCAACATTTTATTGACGATTTTAGTTTAGCTATAAAATTGATATACATCTACTTTTTCCATAAAAAGTAGTATTTCTTTGTTTCTAGCTCTTAAACCATACATTTTTTTACAAACAATGTTTAGGTGAATGATAATAAATTTAATAACCTTTCATTACACACATGTATGTGTGACTCATAGTATAGCTATAATTTACATTTTACGAAATTCGGCAGTGATTATTTGTATGACGTCATTATTCGTCACTGGGGGACAATAGAGATGGTCTCCCGGCAGTTTTAGAACCCAGGTCATATTACTAATAACATACTAGAAGCTTACGCGGATTATCCTGAAAATGCCGAATTTTTTTTTTTTACTTTAATGCATTTGTACTGGCAAATACCTACATTGTGATGCACAATTTCCACATATTTGGTCCAATTTTGATTTTATTGATATCAGTGTATGGCTTCAGATGTTGTCTTTAATTTTGTAGTACATTGCTTTAACGTTCGACTTTTGGTTTGGTTGTAAAACCCAAGTAATCGATTATTTTTTTACATCATTTTGATTCTTTTGTAAATGGCTCCAAACTACTGTATATTTTTGTACACACTGTATAAATGAAATATAGCATATTTAACTGGCTTTCATTCAATACCCCACACGATTATGTACCATGCATAGTTTGGGTACAATATGCAATATTCGCAACGAGGCGGGAGTCATATTGATGACGTCATTCCGCTGAAGTAGATGGCCGGCGCCGCTGTCTCCCGGCAGTTTTGGTGACCCAATACGAGGGCTGCCTTTTAAGTTCTGTCGTTTGGTAAAACTAAAGACAATATAAGTGTTAATTGGTATTTATTGTCTTTCAAAGTAATCACCGTGATACGTAATACACTTTTTCATTCGATCGAACCAGTTTTCGAAACACTTATTAAAGTCCGAAGTCGGGGTCTCCAAAATGGCCGTTTTGTATGCCTCAACCGCTTCTTCAGGCGTTCGGTACCGTTGACCACGAAGTCGTTGCTTAATTTTTGGAAAAGTGAAGAAGTCATTCGGGCTTAAGTCTGGACTGTACGGCGGGTGTTCCAGATTTTCGACGTTTTGCTCTTTTAAAAACTCAATTGTCTGCCTAGCGGTGTGCGAGCTCGCATTATCGTGGTGCAGTACTATACTACGTCGGGGGTTGTTTTTTCGGAACTCGCTGATAACTTCTGGTAAACAAACATTGGTATACCAGTCAGCATTGACCGTTTTACGATCCTCTAGCACGGTGGTGGCAACGTGGCCACTTTTCGCTACAAACGTGGCGACCATTTTTTCGAAGTGCTCCGTGAGCGTATTACTTTGGTCGGTTTTGGCTCATCTTGGAATACCCAAACAGTCGACTGCTGTTTAGAATCCGGATCGTAGGCATATATCCAAGACTCGTCACCACTGATAATGTCGTAAACGTGTTTAGAGTTTCCTCGGTTGTATTTTCGTAGAGTTTTGCGACACCATCTAACGCGAGCCGTTTTTTGGTCTTCACTAAGTAAATGTGGTATCCAGCGTGAGATCAATTTTTTTACGCCTAAGTGGTCATGCAAAATATTTTGAACACTGGTCCCTGAAATACCCAATGAAGCTTCTATCTCACGGTATGTCGCATGGCGATCTTCGACGATCAGTTGCCGTACAGCATCAATGTTCTCCTGAGTCACGGCTGTTTTTGGTCGACCTTCACGATGCCTATCACTAAAACTAGAGCAACCACGTTGAAATTCTAAATACCAACGTTCCACAGTGCGGAGGCATGGTGCTTCATTATTAAAAACAGTAGTCAACTCTTCAAAGCACTGAAGACGCGTTAAACCTCTTTTGAAGTTGTAAAAAATGATCGCACGTAAATTTTCCTTCGTAATTTCCATTTTCACAACTGACTTGTCAACTTTGAACCGACGCTGTTCTGAAACGATTCGGCCGATCTCGAGTCATTCTTTTGTTTTCGAGTTCTAAATTCAAATATTTTACGATGATACTAGTTTTTTTTTTATAAAATCGCGGGAGGTTTGCAAACGACAGAACTTAAAAGGCAGCCCTCGTACCATGCCCAACAACATACTAAAAGTTGGTAGCGGTTTCCGAATCTGAACTATATTCCCATAAGGCAGTGCACTATGTGAAGGGAAGTTGCTTCTACATGGTGGCTAAATAACAGGTATACACTTTAATTTTTGTAATTTTATTCTATGAAATTAGCGTTTCTTTTATTTTTTGCCATTTTTATACCAAGCTACCCTCGCTCGGTTAGGCGACAATATTGTGAACCTAAGACTTACGATTATATTTAAAAAAAATCGGTACCTACCTTCGTCGCTGAGTGCGTCTCTGACTAGCAAAGTGTGTCGCAGCACATGAGAAGGCCGCTGCTCGATGAGCGACTGCAGCACGTGCCAGGCCGCCTGCAGCCGCGCCGCAGATCCGCATGTGTTCATTTCATCTTCAATGTTAAATTATATGCTACCAGGAACTTCCATTTCACACAAAATTATAATAACAAATAAAACACATGGAATACTATTTTCAATAAATAATTTGTATAATTGATAAACAAAATTACTCAAACATAATAATAAGCATTGATTGAGCCAAGTGCATCCATAATAGATTGTATGTAGTAATATGTACGCTTGTTAAACATAGTCTGTGCGGAAAGAGAAGAGTCATAGAATGTGGTTCTCACACATTCCACGACTCTTGCCTTTCCGCGCAGACTCTACAAACCTAAAGTTAGATTCCACATTTTGAATTGAAATGAATTAACAACATGCTAGTATTTATGATTTCATACATCTCTCGTAAGTCTTAGAACGCACTGCGCCACGGTTTCAGAGCCGCAAAAAGTGTAACGTGTGGCATGGCTTTATAAGCGCACGCACTTGCAAGACTTCAGTCTTCCATAACCACAAGAAATTAATATCAGTGCGTTCTAAGCATAAGACCTTATATTTCCTGTCTCGTATTAGATTCATTCACTCCAGTTTTAGAACCGACCTGAAAAAGGGTTACGAGGATTATGCAAAAAACATACGTATATTGATATTGTAGCTGGTGTGGACAGTCTCCTTCTTAGCGAACATCTCGGGATGCAGCAGTAGGTGCAGCACTAGGCGCAGGTCGGCGCGCGCCACGGGCCGTGACTGCCCGTCCGAGAGCCGGCACAGGCGCGCCTCGACGGCGGCGACCGTGGCGGTCACGTGCAGCCGCGCGCCTTGCCAGAGCGGACCCTCTTCTTTGGGCATTTGGCAGGCCGCGGAACACACTCTAATACACACATGAAAATAATAGTATGTTAGTTAAAGTTAACGAGTAACATCGGTAATTGTATTTCATTATATTTGCGTTTATGATTAAATATGATAACTAGATTCTGTTCTTCAAATATTCTGTATAAAATATGTTTAATAATTTCCCAGGCATACAATACAATATGCCATACAGCAATACAATGATAAAAATGTTTTTTGTAAATAACCTTATTTTAAGACACACAGCCTACGCCACTATCGAGATGGTCGGCGACTGTCCATTCGTAACAGCCTGTTTTAGTAACGATAACCTTTGCAAAAAATGACAAAAAATATTACCGTCACTAACAAAAATTATAAACACGTATATAATATTACCTATGTGGATAAAGTGGTCCCGACACAATCAGCTTCACTTCTGGCGATTCAACATCTAACACTAGCGATGGTGAGGTCTGTTTTTCCGACAGAGAATGATCCCAAGGAAGGACTCGTAGGCGGCACCCCCGTATCACTAAGAAGGTCCTACGCTGAGGTATATTGGCGTCCAACGCCTCACATTCTTCTACTGTAAGTGTTCTCATAGGCACATCTGTGAGGACAACACAAGGGTATCACATTGTATTACAATTGTTATAGTCACATCCACTCCCATAGCGACATACGCGCTACGAGACGATATCACGTTTTTTTCCCGTTTGTAGCAAAAAACGCTTACTACCAGAGAACCCGACTCGTTAGTCGGGTCACTGGCACTGAGTGTGTTAATGTATGATAATATCAATGACGCGTCAGAGACAAAATGAGTAGTGTAGATTTTATTGATATCAGAATTAATGGACATTTTAGCAAGTTAATTTTTTGTCGTTATTGATTATGATTACTTTTTTACCTGTAACTGGGATTGACGGAAGATCTTGAAAAATTTGTTGAATAGCTGATATCCGATGAAGAAGACCCATTCCAAGATAAATGTCCATTGGCTCCAGAATTATTCTCAACTTGTTCTCCTCTTGCCAATCGCTGAAACCAGAATGAATCGCTGAAAGTGAATCAAAGCGACACAAACGCCAGAGTTATGTTTTCCTTTTTATAAATTGTTGATTTAGCGGCACAAACGATATTTGAAAGATTGGCCTTAAAGAAAACTAACGGTAACTTTGAACTTACATAAGGTAAAGGAGACGGCATTCGTACCATTTCCCCTAAGCATAGGGACAACTGTACCAATGGCGATGCGTGTAGTGACTCATCTATGCTGCTCGGTGTGACGGAGACGGGATATCCTCTGTAACCTACCTGTACTGGAAGTCTACAGGCGGGCTCTCGTACGGGTTGGTGTCGTCGGGCGGCGAGCGCGTGTGCGAGTACCGCAGCAGGATCACGGGCGACAGCGCCCGCCACAGCTCGTCCTCTTCTATGCTGCTCAATTTCAGCTCAGCAGACTGGTGGAAAATAACAAGTATTTCTTTTGTACTTTGTAACAATAAGTCATTGTAAAGTTGGGATTTTGTATGTCATATAAACATATCGACTGACACTTCATTTTTCAAATTCGGCTCCGTACTTTCCAGTCTACAGTGAAACATGCATAATAAGAATACAATAAAATATCACAAAACACAAAAATCATAATATATCCTTTGTCGGCTACAAAACTACAATTACAAATTATGGCTGAGCTGTTTTATACTTTAAAGCAAAATTTCGCATATTTTGAACGCAAGATTTTGAAGAAGTAGCATATTTTGAACATATGTATTTCCAAACCGGTTTTTTTCCATTCGATTTCTAATACACAACCCTGGACAAGATACTCACTTCTGTTGGGTCGGATGTTTCACTGTAAACCTCCTCCGCCGCTTCCGCAGTCTCAACCTTACAATCCAAGGTCTCAAAATTGTCAGGCCAACTCCAAGGCACTTTGTCGTCTTCAGAACTTCTCCTCTCCAAATATATTGTAGGCTCGTCATTAATCTAGAGAAAGAAATATCGACTAAATTAATTGTACTAAACATATTTTTTACAAAAACCTTTGGAATCGGTTATGAATAAACGCTCCGCTATTTGTTCTTCTTTTACAGATGTGTCGTGGTCGATACGGTCAGCATTGGACAATAAATAGCGCTTGAGGCGTTTTTTTTTATATATTTTCGGAATACAACTCTTTGGTGGTTTTCACATTGGATGTGGATCCGCACGCCGCCCCGGTATGCCGGCGCGGCGGGAGATCGCTATATATGCGCGTAGCGCTGTAATATCCGCGTTTTAACGCAAGTAAAATGAACTAACTGTGTTAAGATTCTGGTGTCCGCAAATGCACCTGCCGCGTGACAATAAGCGCAGCTGGCGCACGCCAACGCGCACGCGCAACGTGGTCGGCGCGCACAGCGCCGCGCGCGCCGCCGCATGATACGCGCTAAGCTCCATCACGCCGCGGGCACGTTTGCGCGCGCTGCCCTCCGCCTCCATCACCTGAAGAGAACAGTAATCCTTATTCCCATAAACATTCTCAACGCGATTAGACTCCGACTACGCTAAGTTGTCTTGCAAGTACTACGACAAGTATAATACGATCAATATAACCATGTATAGTGACTGCCAAGTCGGTGCATTGTGATTGTTATAAGACAAAATACAGTGAAACTTGGATAAGTGAGACTTCAAGGGACGAGCAGATTTGTCTCACTTAAAGAGGTATTCCACTTACCCAGACTCTCAGTTAGCCAGGTACAATAGTTATTTGTACAACAAGAGATCAAAGTTTGATATTTCTTCGAGTGCTTATTTTGAGTCCCGTGCAAGCGAAAGATTTTATAATATAATTTAGAATCTTGAGCGTAGTAAGGGACTCAAAAGCGCACGAGATGTAAATAACTTTGATCTCGTGTAGTACACAAAATTTTTCATCTTAGCAGTGAGAACATACCTATCAGACAACTTGAAAAATGTAATCCTTCTTCGTCACTTAATACACTCATGTTTTCTTAAGATATACAAACAATTAAGTTTAATTACCGCAATCGAACACAAAACAAAACTTAATAATAAATTTCAGTAAAATAATATGGAAATAACGAACATCAACTGACACTTCAATCTTTTTTTTTTATTGTAAAAAAAAAATTTGTAAGATACGGTCCGAATTGCGGATACGTACTATTCGTCAACTATAGTAGAAATTCTTAAAAGTAAAATATTTAATTTTGCGTGATAATCTGTGTATTTTTTGAGTTCATTATTTTAATTGTACAATAAAATACCTAAAATATAGTATTATTGTTTAGTTTGTTTATTAACCATAATGTAACATGATCATTACATGGTAAGTCAGCATTTCACAATATTATACTTAAAGAGTATGAATTTACAAAGTAAATACGCTTAGTAATAATAAAAATCTATTTACAATTTGCGTCAATTAAAATATTTTTTAATAATAAATATTCAGTAATCGAATAGAAGGCATGGTTTTGGAAAAAAGTCTTGACTGTATTTTTGAATAAATTAAAAGGTAAATCCGTGACATTTGTGGGCAGTTTATTAAATAGCTTTATTTTTATGAAAATTCCCTGTTTTTGACACTTTTTTAATCTTAGTGATGGAAGTATTAGTTTGCTATTGTTTCTCGTATTATAATTGTGGCAATCCGAACGCTTAAGTAGAGTACTTGCTTTCTTGTGAATTTCTAACACAGAGTTGTATATAAACAATGATATGACCGTCATTACTTCAAGCTTCACAAAGTAGGACCTCGCAGATGTGCGCCAATTTACTCCGCATATTATTCTAATCGAGCGTTTTTGTAGAATCAATACCCGGTATATATCTACTGCATTTCCCCAGATAGTAATCGCATAAGTTAGTACACTTTGAACATAAGCATAGTATACAGTTTTTAAAGTTTTTAGGTTAACTAGGGGCTTTAGTTTCAACAATGCGTAATTAGCCGATGCTAATCTATTACAAACTTTGTCAATATGCGTGCTATGTGTTAGTTGACTGTCAATTTCATAGCCTAAGAAACATGTATTGTGAGTGTACTCAAAGGTGGTTGTTTCATTGGTTTTTCTTGAAAGTGTCTTGTAGCTTACAAATGTACTTTTATTTTTATTTAAAACAATGCCGTTACATTCAAACCATTTGTGTAATAAGTCTGTGATGCATCTTAGGTGTCTTTCCATTGATGGTTGATCTTTGTGTCTGACTCCAATATGTGTGTCATCTGCAAAAAGGCTGATCTGCGCCCATTCTGGTATATTTGAAGGCAAGTCATTGACATAAATCAAGAATAATACTGGGCCCAGAATTGATCCCTGCGGTACGCCTATTTTACACATTTCAGGGGATGACACATTTTTTCTAACTTCAACCACTTGCATTCGATTCTGCATGTAACTGACCATCATTTTTAAAGCTATGCCGTCGAAACCATAGTGGTGTAGTTTGTGAATGAGAATATCATGCCGTATACAGTCGAAAGCTTTAGATAGGTCGCAAAACATGCTTGCGCATTTCTGCGACCCATCCATAGACTCTAATGCAAAATCGACGACTCTTCTTATAACCATGGCTGTGGATTTCCCTGTTCTGAAGCCGTATTGGTGGTGTGAGAAGAGATCGTGGTGTTCAAAAAATTTCATTATTCTGGTTTTTAGCACCGCTTCTAAGACCTTTGAGAAGACAGGTAGTACACACACTGGTCTGTAGTTGCTTGGGTCATTTGATTTACCTTTCTTAAAGATAGGTACGACTCTGCCGGTTTTCAGTATTTCTGGGAATGTCCCTTCCTCCATGCAACTATTTAAGACAGTCAGCAGTAATTCCATGATGTTATCATTATATCTTATGATCTTCAATATTCTGGTATCCATGGCTTGTATGTCTTTCGATGTTTTGTTTTTTATTTTGTTTATTGTCATGTGAAGTTCTTTTAGTGTTATAAGTCCGAAATGTATCTTGTTGTTTGGCTTCATAACAGAATTTAGATAATTTTTGGATTCCTCTACACTAACTTTTAAGTTACATGTTATTTTTTCTGCTATTGTAGTATAAAAATCGTTAAATATTTGTGCCATCTTAGAAGGATCTTTTGTGCTGTTTCCATTATTATCTAATACCTCTTCAATTTCATTCAAGTTCCCTGTAGTACACCGGTTTATCTGTTCGTTCACAACCTTCCATGTTTCTTTGACTATATTATTAGAGTTCTGTATTCGTCCAGAGATTCCCAGCCTCTTAGAGCAAATCATTACTTTTTTCAGTACCTTTTTGTACACTTTAATCCGGTTTTTCCTATGATCATCAGGAAAGTGTGCTTGTAGTATCTCCATTTTATTTAGATTCTCTCTTGAGGTTGCAATACCCTTTGTGATCCAGGTATCATTTCTGGGCTTTACAGTGACACGTTTTTCGGGAAAAGCTATATTATAATAGTAATTAATGGCTGAAACAAGTGTATCCATTCTTTCGTTTGCATTTTCTAAACTCAATATTGTGTTTCTTAGTGTGACATCGCTATTAAACAGGAAGTGAAAGTAATTACAGCCATCATCATTAAAAACTCTAGTTTTTATTTTATTGTCTAACCTTTTATTGCACTTTGCTGAATCTGAAAATGTATATTTTAATTCTATGAAATTGTGATCTGATATTTTATCTTCCAAAACTTTGCCTTCTACTGACTTTTTAACAAAATTTGCTACTATAAAATTATCAATACAAGTTTTACTATCTTCAGTGATACGGGTTGGCTTATCGATTAATGCTTTACATTTGTAGTTTCTTAGTAATGTTTTAAAATTTACCGTATCTTTCGAGTGTTTTAGGAAATCCAAATTAAAATCACCCGCTAAAACTATTGATTTATTTTCATGACATAATTTCGTCAGCACTTTGGACATAATGTCTTCAAAAACTTTATAGTCGTATTGTGCGCGATATACAGCTACGATGACAATTTTAGGTGTCTTAATTTCGATTGCCGCCAACTCACAATTTAGTTCTGATGATAGCTTACTGATGTCGTTACGTTTTCGATATTTTAAACCTTTTTTTATTAATATTGCCACTCCGCCATGTTTACGTTTTGTTCTACAGAAAGAAGCGCCAATTTCATAATTTTCTACATTAAACATATTCAACTGTTGATCTGTAAGCCACGTTTCGGAAAGACAAATGACATCACTGTTAGTTTTTGAAGCGACTAATTCTAAATCTTCTAATTTATTTCTAACACTTTGAACGTTTGAATGAGTAATAGTTAATACACTTTCGTTTGTTGATTTGTTGGACGTACACAATAGTTTTCTGTCAGGCTGCTTTTGGCTGTGGCTGGTAGCATGTACTAATACTAAAGTCCTCTCTCTGTTCGGATCATTAGATGAAAATCCAAGTCTAGTTCGTGTTTATCATCGTAAGATTCAAAATCTGTTTTTATAAAGGTAAGTGTTGACGTTCCCTCAAAATTCATGAAAGCCGCCGATATTGTTCTAGCAATCGTTTTTTTACTTAAGTAACCTGTCGGTTCGCTTTGCTCAGTGTTATCCTGATTGAGATGGTTGATGTCTAAATATTTTACGTTTCTATTTGAATTTGCGATGTGGAGCAGCCATTGATTTAGATTGAGAATTTCTTGATTGTTGTTGCCATCGTATTGGACAGCACAGATTAGCAGTTTGTATTGCTGTTGATTTTGCTTGTAAATAATATCTCCAATGCGTTTCAGGTACTCAGTAAGGGATTCTTTGACGGTGTTGTAATCACTCAGAAGTAACACTGCAACATCATTTGCACCTAGGTTCTCAGTCTGGCTTTCATAACTTTTTAGGATATGTGAATGAGGTGCATGTGGATGGCAGTTATTTGTCGCAGTTATATCCGCGTTCTCGTTTGCTAGATGTGATCCAAGCTTGCGACCAGTTTTATCCGAAAAAATAACAACCTTCACTCCTTTGCGCTGCTTCTCATTTGAAGTGGTCTTAGCTTGGGGTGGTAAATTCGGAACAGTTTCTAAGTTAACCAATTTTTTGTTTAAGAGATCGTTGTCGGCTGCAGTTGCTCTTAAAATTTTTCCAATGCTTTTTATTTTTCTTTGTTGTTTTCGGATTTTTCTAAACAAAGTGCGATTTCTATATATTCTACTTCCTTTGGCATTGCTTGGTATCGTGCAAGACATCTTTTCTGAACTCTTTGTAACAGTACTTTCCTCTACCAATTTTAAGAATCTTCCCTGCAGTTCGTTGTATTCATTTTGAACATGGGACAGTTGATGCTTCAGTGGTAAAATTACAGAATTATTGACGTTTCCAATTTCTTCGTGCTCATCAATTAAGGTTTGATTGTCTTCTGTTATATTGAATATGTCATTTTGTAGATCGATATTTTTTGCCATCGCGTCGGCGAGTTGTTTTTTAAGCACTTGATTGTCTTTGCACATAGATTCAAATTGAATAGCATTTTGGTCGTGTTCTTCTGAGAGAGTTTTTATAAGAGCTTCTTTTTCATTAACTTTTGCTTTTAGGATGCAGATTTGGATTTCGTAGGTTTTTAAACCATTGTCTTTTTCCTTGATTTGTCTTTCATATTCGCTTATTATATCATTAAGATTTTTTCTTGTCGTTGTTCGGTTTTGAGTAACTGGTTTTTGAATTTTTTTCATTTTGAAAAATAGATGATGTTCATGCAGTCAGGAGAAAATAAAGTAAAGTAATTCCTCAAATTGGTAAACTGGCAGTTCCAATATGCTAGTTCTAATTATCACTTGTAAGTTGTCGCAAAAAAAAAATATATATTCAATTAAAAAAATAAAAATAAACAACAAAAAAAAAGCAAAAAGTTTGTCACTATTAAAAAAAAACACAAAAAGTATATCTCAATGTCAGTCTCAAGATTCGAACTACGGCCACCGTAGCGTGCTAGTATATTAAGCAAGGTATTGAACCACTGGGCCACGGTGTCATTCAAAGTCTTTGGCGAAAATGTCTATCTGAATGTTTGTAGTGTGCAGACTATGTTGCATGGGATTGCCGGTTATTACACTTATTATGAATACCCACACACAGAAAAAAAACAGTACTAATGTTTTCACTTTTACTTATCTTTGCAGTTATTTATCACTGTATGCACGTAATACAGGGTTTTATTTGCACGAAAGGTATATCATTTGGTCTATGCGTAATTGTCCAGTTCAGTCACAACACTACACTCTAGTTTATTTTGACGTTATTGTATCAAGTTTTAGTTGCAATTGTTTCACTATTTTTTTTTTGTTAATACTTTGTTATGCGCGTTGATAACACTTGTACACGATATTTTGAACTTAAGTCACTTATTTTATCTACTTTCAATATTGTTCTACATGTTTATGTATTTTTAATTTACAATATAAATAGGCCGTACGACTTTGGTATGTTCTCGGGCGGAGGTGGCGCCCTCTCTCAGTTATTATTGTCAGTTATTATCAAATTTTAAACTTTATTTCAATAGGGGATATTACTGCAATGTTCTGCCGCCAGAGTGCAGCACTACCGACGCAGTAAATTCATAGACTAACTTATACATACTGTGCCTTAAACTGTTTTTTGACAAGTTTTCACAGACAATAAAATATGACATTGATGCATCAAGGCGGTTTGTTAACAAGGGCCTACCGGTAAACGCGAAAATCGAATTTTAGCTATCTGCCTCTTCATCGCTCGAATATGCAAGAGTGATAAAGAGATTAGATAACGAAATTTCGATTTTCTTGTTTCGCGGTAGGCCATGTGTCAATGTGGTTTGTTTACTGTATGTGCCACAAAGGTGCCACCTACGCAGAGCTTTGCCTAATATTCCCTATTAAATAATTATTGAGAATTCATACTCGTACGGAGCTCGTACGTGGTTTGGAACGATGCGTTCTGAAGTTTTTCGGGGGTCTATTATAAACAGTCAGTATACCGTTGAATGTCGTTTGAACTTTTTTTCGTCTGTTTCTTTTTGCTAACAGTGAATTTTAGGAAAAATTGTGAAATTCATAATATTAATACTAGAAATAAACATAAGCTCGCAGTGCCCTTCACTCGGCTCCATAAAATTAAAAAATCATTCATGGGTAATTGTGTAAGATTTTATAATAAACTTCCAAACCATATTACTGAATTATCTATTAATAAATTTAAGAATTATGTAAAGCGTAAACTTATTTCTAAAGCTTATTATACCACACAAGACTACATGAATGATATTACAACGTGGGATTAATTGTTATTCGAAATGATTATTTATTTATTAGGTATATTTGATTATTGATGAGGAAATGGATATTCCGATGTAATACTATCTACTTCTTTTGTTACTTATGCTTTTTTTTTGACATTTAGATTTTATTCTAGAAATTCTAGACTAGTATTTTTTTATACAATCTTTTTAATGTTTGACGATCCTTTTGTGAAATTCTTAGTGTTAAATTTGATATGTATAATAATCCAATTTTATTATGGAATAATATTAACATCAATAAATTGCTCTGATAATTAGATTAAGATTAATTACGATTCATGAGAGCTTGTTGCTAGGCCTACATGAATAAAGTATATTTTTGATTTTTGATTGATTTGATTGAAAGGGACAGAGATAATAGAACCCAAGTATTTCGAACTTGTATTAGACCCCGCATGTTGAAATGACATTTGACTATAAAGGTCACTTGAATGTCATTTTGTCTCACTCAGTGAGCAAAATCCCATTTTGCTCACTGTTTTTAAGAAGCAAAGTACCCTTGTTCGAGCTGCTGAGGTGAAAATAAATTTCTGTCTCATTTACAGAGGGTTACAGTTATAGAGGTGGTTAATAAGGTATTTTGTAATTATCTTTAAAAATTAGTAAGATAAAGTAATCTTTGCCCCTAAATATTTTTTAAGTCTGTTTAAATATTTCTTTGAATTTATTTTGAATGATTCTCCAAAGGATAGATATTTTAAAATTAAATTAAATTTGGTATGGACTTCATTGCGTTTTAGAAATTTATTAAATGAAAATTTGTTTATTCGTGTTATTTATCAAGATTTCAGCTTTGGGGTCATCCATTAATTACGTCACACGAATTTCTAGGTTTTTTTACCCCTCCCCCCCTCCTTGTCACACTTGGTCACATTTGGCAAACCCCTCCCCCCTGGTGTGACGTTACATTTCTTCAACGAAATCGGCAAATATTTATTTAATATTTTAGCAAAATATTTTTGACAAAAGCAATATTAGTAATTTAATAACCCAAAACTGATTAAGAAATAAAATTTTACGAATAAAAACGATTATCGTTTCAAAACCTTGTTATTTAAATGATAATTAGCATATAAAATAATTTTAATACATTTTCGGTTACTGATGAAGTTAAAGTGACGTCACAAAGTTTATGACTCCCCCTCCCCCTTGTCACAACATGTCACATTTTCTTGACCCCCTCCCTCCCCCTAAACGTGTGATGTAATTAATGGATGACCCCTTCGTTTCGATAGTCTTAACTACATAAAGTAACTAAATCAAACTTGAAGTCGTTATAGACACAATTAAGCAAATGCGGAATTTGTGGATAGACTAAGAGTTTGTAAGAATACGGAAATTGATCAATAAAGTCCAAGTTAGAGAGGTCATAGATTGACGTTATCTCAGATATAGAGGTCAATTCCTATAAAAATCTGAAAAATAATTAGGAAAATGTAATCTTATAAATATAGTCTCAGTAAAAGAGGTAAAATACACTCTCTGTCTCAATTATAGAGGTAAATGTGACTATAAAATCACAACAACTATTAATCCCAGTTATAGAGGTTCGTTTTATCTCACTAACAGAGGTAATTTAGTGCTAAAGTGTCGGGACCGCACCATGAGTCCCAGCTATAGAAGTTTCTCACTTATCCAGGTCCCACTTAACCAAGTTTCACTGTATATATTTTTCAAGGACAATAATAATAACAATATCTCCCTAATTAACTTGAATTTCCGATACTATTACATAACAAAATAGATTTTACCTACATTAATTTACGGTTTCACTAACTCGCGCATGTTTCGAAGAGCCTAGATCTCTATTTTCAAGCACTAACAGTGCACGAGTAGCGGTCACGGTAGCCGCGCACCGCATACTGCGGCTCACCGTGCAGCGCGTTGGGCACGCGATGAGATAACCGGTTGGGGGTGGTCTTAGAATGACTCACGATAGTTTAAATACGATTAGATTGACTTGCCTTAAACACTAAAGACACGTGGTCTAAGTAGGCACTGAACAGGACCGGGATGGGCGTCGGAGGCATCGTGGCCTCTTCCACGCCGCCCTCCTTGTCCATCCACGTGGGCAGCCACGACCATGCCCACTCCGACCAGCTCTCGGTCCGGATCGGCTCCGCCACGTTACACGTTGAACTGCCTGCACGGATACAGTAAACAAAGAATTGAATTCATTATTCTAATCACGTTTTACATAAGTATTAGGTATATATCATTCGTCAGATATTGATTTAAATAACGCTCCGGTCAATAAATGTTCTGCAAATGAGTTTAAGTCACTGTGTTAGTAAGGATAACAATCACATTTTACCTAACTATAATGGAGATTGAAACAAAGCCTTTTAAATTTATGTACACGTACGTAGAATACTTTTAAGACAATTTCATACTTGTCAGAGGAAACTACTATTCCTCGTTTATTATATACATTATAGTCAGCCAATGTCAATCAACTCGGACAAACGTTGATTGAACCTCAAACAGCCAAGTTGACAATCCAGCTACAACATGTAAAACGATTACATACCCTGTGGTGCGACTGAATTCATCGCATTCTGTTTGGGCGGCGGCGGAGAGGTGTTAACATGGTTCTGGCGCTCTCGCAGCAGCCGCAGCAGCAGCGTGAGTTGTTCGCTGGTCACTCCCCACGCCAGCTTGGACGACCGCAGCTGGACGGTGAGGCAGGACGCTCGTCGGGTGTTGGCGGAAACCAGTCGGGTGAGAATTCTGGACAATAGAAGTACCGTATTTATTATTGCCTTTGCTTTTGCTCATAAAATTATATAGCATGGTAGTGACCATAACAGTGTTGAAATATTCAGGGTGTGCATTTTTATTCCCGTAAGTCGTCCCGTATAATAAATAAAAACATAATTAAATAAAGAACTTAAGCAAGTCCAGTCCATGTCTTTTGGATATTGTATTTCCAGTTGTACGGAACCCTCTGGTTGTCGTGCTATAAATATCACGTCGATATTAAGCCTAATATTAGGTTCTTGAGTATACCTAAAGTCCAGCTGGCAGCGGTATAGCAAAGGTTCTTGGTAGAACCGTATTTTGCCATCGGAATCCGCCCGGTCCAGGCAGAGCGTTAAGTCGTCCAGCCGCATTAACCGCCTCACCACTGGCTCACTCTGATCGATGTCTGAAATACAATCAAATTGTAAAAAAGGTAGAGTAGTTTTTAGCCTTCAATAATAAGTATTAGCGATTAGACAAAGTAGGAACAGCCAAGGTAGTACCAAATAGCATTAAAACTACAAAATAGTTTGTCTGTTATTGTGCTATACTTGGCACCCTTTCATCACTTTTTGTGCCTCAAACTTGGTTTTGGTGGAATAAGTACTACAACTATAAAGAGAGCATTTCACTATTTTCTCTAGTGTCGCTCACTTTACTCGCTTATGAGCTTACTATTTAAATAATTCTGAGAATGCTAGGGAACTGATTTTTTTGATGTGTTGATATTCTATGCTGTGGTTATAATTAGGTATATTACAGTGTGAAACCAAGACTCATGCACTCATCACTCAGTGAATTCTCAGAAATCAATAACTTCGTGAACGATCGGAAGAAGCGCTGTATTAAACTTTATATTTTCATACAAATTGGACATTTATGGTGACATTTTCACACTTAGTCACAATGTTTGTGTGCAGAGTTAGCTTGGTGCGACTGTAGGTGTTTGTAGATGCGTACCAGCAAAAGCAGGCGCCCAGTCGGCGCCGGCGCTCTCGACGCACAGATGCTTCACGTTGAGCGACAGCACGATGTCGTCCTGCACGTACTTGACGATCAGGTGGTGAACGCGCAGCGAGATGTTGCTCACGATGCGCCGCACCAGCGCCTGCATGTAGCCCGGCGGGGCTTCCACCACCGTCGACCTGCCAAACTTGTTTTGCTCATTCTGTTCATTTCATAGTACAGACTGTATAGTGATTCTACTCTGATCTAAAATCTAAAGTATTGATACGGATAAAGGGACAATACACCCTTACGTCTAGCTAGGCAATATACTACGAGTAGTCAATATACTTTTGTCTATTGACCTTATGATCGAGTGTAAGCATATATCCGATCAAAAACATTACATATAAAAAGATGCAAGTCTCGCATCGCAATTCTTCTACTTCAAAAAAGTTTTGAGATGTAATGTTAAACCAAGTCGGTTATTTTATTCTGTGCCAGGGGGTGTGAAAACCGTATCAATATTAGATATTTTGAATTTTTAATACATATAATGACTTGGCAATCGCACATAATGCTTTAGAGCTGTTTCCCACTGACGTCCAGTTTTTTGCGGGTACGGTTTTTTACAGGATCCAGTTTGATGTAGTATGCATGCAGGACCCGCAAACAGAATCCTCGTGTGAAAGTTACTATATTAGCACCTACACTACTAAAACGGGATCCTGCAATAAACTCATACCGTACTCGTAAATTACCTACATCATACAACATACATTTATTGTACTAACCATTATGGTATAGTTTTATTTTACCTGGGGGACTCTGTAGGAAGTGTTTCTTCAGACGCTGCCGGCGGATGAAGACTTAGAACACATTCTAAAAAACGAAAATGTCATGAAACCAGACACAATAGGAAAACAATGTTATGCATTGACTGATCAAATTATATGTCTATTGTTAAACTGAGGCCGTAGGTAAGAACTTATATGGACTGGTTGAAGACTTGTCTTAAATTTCAAAACTAAACTTTCTTCTAATAGAAAGGTAATTTAGATAATAAACTGGCTATTGATAATTGTATTGTACTATTTGTATATTCCAGCTATGTATTTATGTGTGGTTTATAAGAAAATCTTAACTTAGGTTGTCATAACCAGGGATGTTGCGCACATCCGCATCCGTAACCGCGGAACTTCCGCATTATTTTCAACATCCGCATCCGCATAAAATCGATGCGGAGCTTATGCGGATACGGATCTCGAACAAGTCATTACAGGAACGTCTTAGCGGCAGCGTAAGTGCTAGGTAATTTCGTCATTACCTATAACGAAATCGTCTAGATCTAGAAAAGTCGGCCAAGTTACTGTTTATTAAATATAACGCACCTATATTCTTGCTCAAATACTATCGTTTATTTAAAAAAAAAATACTAAAAAATTTTTGTCAAAAAATCTGCATTCGCAACATCCCTGGTCATAACATAATAGTCATGCATGCATAAAATTGATATATGTATGTTTTTTTGAATGGTACAAATAGTTCAAAACAATTATCAATAGCCAGCTAAAAATTTAAATACAAAAAATAAAAAGCAAAACTACTATAAGCAAAATAATTCACCTATAGTATCTATTGTCACCACAATAGGCTCCGACATTATCTTAGTCCAGGGAACTTGTATAAGTAGTTCATGAATCCGTCCTGATACCAGTGTGAATGGCAATGCAACCTCATTTTGCAAAACATCTGCTTTGAGCACCAAGTTGTGGAGGGCCACACCACCACCCCATAGGGATACCTGTCAGCCAGAAATATACAATACCTACAATATCTATTAAGTACTTTATAAGGCAATACTGACTCTGTGAGTGAGTGAGTGATCTAAACTTATAACTAATGGGCAGATGACGGATGCAATATACGTCTTATTACGAAGCATTATGTATATCGTTTGACATGATTTTGACGTATATTGCATCTGTCGTCCGCCCATTACTTATAACAAATACTACAATAACTATCACCACACCTTATGAAACAAAGTCTGTCTGTCTGTATGTCCATATGTTTGCGAAAAACTCTAAAACTTCTTAATGAATTTTCATTCGGATCTCACCTATCAATATAGTGATTCTTGAGGAAGGTTTAACTGTATAATTTGTTAAGGTTTTGTTTAATCCGTGCAAAGCGGGGTGGGGTTGCTAGTAATGTATTTATAACAAATTACAATAATTTTTGTTATAATTTCTTCTCTTCCACAAATTCAGTTATGTTATAAAATATGCTTTAATTACTTTTTTTTAATAAATGCTGCGTTTTGTATTTCAAATATATTGTTGTTTTCTTCTGATTTGAAGAAACTGGATATACTGGTATGAATTATGTATAATATTTACGTAAAAATATATATTATTACACTTACTTGTGCATCAGCTGGCTTGAAGTCTCGTACATATTTGTCAACATAGCTTAACAGGATTGGTGTCACATATGACTCAATTTTAAACATTTTGCATGTTACGGCGGCAACATTTCAGGATCACAGTGGCTATTACATAAAATAATTTTATTTTGCATAGAATAAAACTCACTAACATAAAGAAGTAATGAAGATCAAAATATGATATAATATTGCCAATAAGTATAGTCTATAACTAATTTATGAAAAAAGGTAAATCTATGATTGGGCATTTAAAATGTATTTTGAACCTAATTTGACATTCTTACAAAATTGATATAAATACATAGAGTAACTTTATCGTATTACTAAAATAAGAAAAGAATATACAGGATATTCTGTGTATTTCAATATTAATTTTTAACTCAAATGAATCAGAGATTGGTGATTTATCAAACATAACTCAGCCTGCCGCAAAGTTTAACAACAATACAAAATATACAATTTGCCTCACATGCAAATAATATGCTCCTTATAATATCTAGCACGAGCAACAATAATCTTGTGTTTTATTTGAGAATAATACCTACATAAGAACTAAAATTTAAGGGCTCCAATTGAAACACCAAAATAAATACACCACAAGAAATCAAGCGCCAGCTGGACTTCTGCGATTCGTTTGACGTTTATAATCACAATCACCGAATGTTCCGAATTGGATGAGTCAAATTTTACGGATAAAATAATAGGGCTCTACAGACGTCCAAACAAACATCCACATCCTAATGATTTATCAAGTTACATTATATTAAACTAAAAATAGTATCTTCTTAGTAGTTTGTGAACTAAACTTAAACTTAAAGGAACTTCACAGTCAGCTTCACTTTTTCTTTCTTCAGAATATGGAATATGTAGGTATGTATTAAAGAGTAGTATAATATATTTACTTATTATATATTTTTTTTATTATTTATTATTTTATATTTAAGACTGCAGGCAGATGCTGGATGCGGCAAGCTGAGGACAGGGCGCTATGGCGCTCTTTAGGGGAGGGCTATGTCCAGCAGTGGACTACTATAGCCTATATATATAGTGGACTACTATACTATAGTGGACTACTATATACTATAGGGGTGTATTGGGGTAGTTAGCAGTAGTACCTTTACAGGACTGCCGGTCGGCCTGATTGCAGGTGGCAGTTGCTGCCTGGTCTGCAACTCTCCATAATATCTCCACTAGTGGCTCCAAGTAGCTGTTATGTGTGCAGCGGCCACACCCTGGTAAACCACGTCGACCCGTGGGCGAAACCTAGTGGAGGGTGTTATGAACGCCTTTGGCGGACATAGCTTTAAGTCGGGTGATCCCCCGCATTAGCACATGAAGACCTCGTCGGTGTAGGAGGCGGGCAACGTCGATAGGCAAACGCAACCGGCAACTACAGCGGTCAGGCAAGGTACTCGTGGTGTGCCTTTAGCGGGCGTACGTCAGGATACTATTAGTGACATACGGCCGACCACTGCACCTTACATCCCTAGTCAGTCGTATCGGTCACCCGATCCATTGGCAGCAGGGGGTCAAAGGCGAGAGAGTGGATCTGCACCAGCGCAACTGCTCGTCCACTTAAATATATTCACGCGCAGATGACTCCGGCAACGTTTCATGGATTATGAGCTTCTGAGAAGTCCTGCGGCGATGAGGTACTGGTGGTGGGGTAAGGGTATGGTGTGCCCGAGCCTTAGTTGGTGCCTTGCACGTTAGGCGGCCGGGTGGTGATGGTCGCTCCGGGACTCGACTGAGACGAGAGGACTGGTTCGGCAGCACATCTGGCGACAAAGCAGCCCTGTTTAGGATCGCTCTGCTTTCCCCAATCCGGGGAGGGGCCTGGAAAAGGTGGCCTAAAAATAGTTCGTCTCACATCTGCACAGGTGGCAAACCGCGGTCACCTGTTCACCAATTAACGCGGTCGAAAGAAAATCCTGAACAAGACTCAAAAACATCTTATTATAGGCACTTGGAACGTTAGAACTCTTTTGGATAATGATCGTAATCTTTGCCCCGAGAGGAAAACTGGGCTCATTGCTAGGGAGCTGGACAAATATAACATAGACATCGCTGCCATAAGTGAAACACATCTCAATGGCTCAGGGGAGCTATGTGAGCGGCTTGGTGGTTACACCTATTACTGGAGCGGCAAACCACATGGAGAGCGGGCAGCAAATGGCGTTGGGTTTGCCATACGTAATCAATTGACAAGGTCTCTCTTGGAACTTCCAAAGGGCGTCAGCGACAGAATTATCACACTACGGCTTCAACTGACGTCTAACAAGTACATCCATCTCATTAGTATTTACGCACCTACACTGCCATCTCCAGATGAAGAAAAGATTAAATTTTACCAGGAACTACGTAGTATTCTTGAAAAAATACCGTCCGCCGATAAAATTATTCTGCTCGGCGACTTCAATGCTCGTGTTGGCGCCGAACATGGTTTGTGGGATGGGGTCCTCGGGCGTCATGGAGTCGGGAAATGTAATGCCAATGGGTTGGAACTTCTCACTCTTTGTGCAGAATTCGGCCTTTGCCTCACAAACACATGCTTTCGGATGCCAGAAAAATTTAAAACCACGTGGATGCACCCAAGATCCAAACACTGGCACCTCCTAGACTACGTGATAGTACGGCGGAGAGACTTGTCTGAGGTACTTGTCACCCGAGTCATGAGAGGCGCTCAGGGCTGGACGGATCACCGGCTTGTTAGGTCCAAACTGAAAATAAATATTGCAATCCCACGTCGAGCTCCACATAAAACACCAGCGAGGCTACCGTGTGCAAGGCTAATACATGATCAAGATCTGAGGCAGGAGCTGGATAATGCCTTTGGTACCGTTGCATCTGCTGTTTCAGAGTCAGCATCTATTGACGAACATTGGCGCACATATGCCACTACCTTACATAATTGTGCGTCACAAGTAATTGGCAAACCACAAAAAAGAAACCAAGACTGGTTCGATGACTCAGACGTGGAGATCAGGAAACTCGTTGAAGATTATAGACGCTCTTTGCGTAATTCTCCTACTGCTGAGCGAAACAAGGCTCATCAAAATCTTAAACTGAAAGTGCGTGCTTTAAAGGACAAATGGTGGTCAGAGAAAGCAACGGAAATGCAAAAGTATGCAGACACTAATCAAACTGGCAAATTCTTTGAGTGCCTTCAAACAATTTTCGGCCCAAGGTCTCAGAAAATAGCGCCGATATTCAACAAAGATAAGAGCTCCCGGTTAACTGAGCAGTGCGATATTCTCGCGCGCTGGGCAGAGCATTTTAAGGAGGTTCTCAATCCTGAAGCCCAGACCACTGACTTGTCATACATAGAAGCACTTGAAGATCTGCCCGTCGTAGAATACCTTGCTGATCCTCCATTGTTTGATGAATTCACAGCAGCAATAAATAGATTAAAGAACTCGAAGACACCAGGGGTGGACAGCTTACCGTCAGAAATTTACAAATACGGCGGACCTAACATTAAGGGCAGACTATTCGATCTTGTCAAGAAGATATGGGAGTACGAAGCTATCCCACAGGACTGGAAAGATGCCTCCATTTGCAAGTTGTACAAAGGCAAAGGTGATATTTCTGACTGTAGCTCCTACAGAGGCATCTCCCTCCTTTCTACTGCAGGAAAAGTTTTAGCTCATATCATAAACAAACGTTTGTCCCTCCTTGCGGAGACACTGCTCCCAGAAACCCAATGCGGTTTTCGCCCAAACAGAGGTACGATTGATGCAATCTTTGTTGTAAAACAAATTCAAGAAAAAAGCCTAGAACAACATCGTCCTCTGTTTATGTGCTTTGTTGACTTAGAAAAAGCCTTCGATAGGGTGCCACGAGATGCTCTTTGGGTTGTGTTGAAGAAAACTGGCTGTCCTGAAAAATTCGTAAACTTAATACGCCAATTCCATGTGAATATGATGGCAAAAGTTCGTCATGAAGAGAATTTTTCAGACACATTTCCAGTGACGTGCGGTGTGAAGCAAGGATGTGTCTTAGCGCCAACCCTTTTTGCGCTATACTTTGCTGCTGTGCTGAAGGATGCGACAAAAACGTGTAGTGGACGTATAGAAATTAGCTCCAGATCAGATAAGTCCATTTTCGATTTGTCGCGCTTTAGGGCCAAAAGTAAAGTCACGAAGCACTCGATATTGGACATACTTTACGCGGATGACGTTTGCCTTATGGCTGATTCAGCAGAATCTCTCCAGTCGTATGTGGACTCTCTCCATGCGTCATGCTGTAAGTTTGGCTTGGTGATAAGTGCGGCAAAAACGCAAATTCTTGTACAACCACCTAGGGGTTGTCACATGGAATACTCCAGTATCAATCTGGATAACAAAGCTCTTGAAGAAGTGCCACGTTTCAGGTACTTAGGAAGCCAACTCCGCAATGACAATACCTTAGCGTCTGAAATACCATCACGCATAGCCAATGCAGCTGCTGCATTTGGCAAGCTCAGCAACCGTGTGTGGAGGTCGCACGATTAGAAGCTGTCCACAAAAATTATGGTTTACAAAGCTATCATCATACCCACTCTGCTTTATGCCTCAGAAACGTGGTGCAGCTATAAATCAGACATGAAAAAACTGGACACCTTCCACCTACGTTGTCTGCGCTCAATTTTACGTATAAAGTGGCAAGACAAGGTACCGAATACGGAAGTTTTACGTCGCGTCGAGATGCCTGGTATTGAAGCACTGGTCATGAAGCATCAGCTAAGGTGGTGTGGCCATGTCGTGCGTATGGAGAATGAGAGACTGCCCAAAGCAGTTTTCTACTCAGAGCTCTCTTGTGGAAAGCGGAAGCAGGGGGGCCAGTACCTGCGACATAAAGACGTTCTCAAACGCCACCTCGTCGCTTGCGGGATGCCGACTGACTGCTGGGAGGGCATTGCATTACAAAGATCGGAATGGCGTTCTAGTGTTCATAAGAAAGTAGCTCAATTTGAGCAGCAGCGTCTGGAAGACCTGGATGCTAAGCGTCATATCCGCAAGACGCGACCTAAGCCCTCCTACACATACACCCGCAACTTGACTGGACAACTCCATTGCGCATCGTGTGACCGCATCTTCAAGACAAAGTTTGGCTTTGCGAGCCACATAAGGGCATTTCATAATCCGGATAAGAATTGTTGATGGGGTCGCCATTGCCGGATACGGCAAGGAAGGAAGAGAGACTATAGCCTGATGATGATGATGACGATGATGATAATATATTTATATATATATATATATGTTAGAGAAGATAGTTTGAGTCCCGGAGAAACAAACAAACAAGAATTTATTCGCAGAAAAAGGGTAAAGATTACATGTGTTAGTGTAAATATAAATATGTTTCACCTTTTCCAACTGTTTTAAACAGTATGCAAATGTTACAGCGGATATTAATTAGCATTTAAATTCTACATACAAAATAGATTTTTGCGACAATTGATAACATTAAACATCAGTAAAATTGAAGAATATTTTTTTTTGAAATATTACACATCACTCCGTATGATTCATAAAATCATTTACACTATAAAAACAGCGATCATTGAGCCAATATCTCAGTTTTTGTGTAAATTTCTTGCCCTCGAGTGTTTTTATTTGGACAGGTAATTTATTGTATATCACAATACTCGCATTGTAAGCGTTCCTTCAGTAAATGTCCGTCATGCAGCGCGGTTGATTTAGAATATTTTTGTATTGAGGTCTAGGGTTACTTGAGCAATATATATCAGAACGTTTAACACAGTATTTAGGAAATTGTTTAACAAAATTACAAATTTTTAGAATGTACATACATGGTAAAGGTAAGAGGTGAAGCTTCTTAAATAATAGTCTACAGCTACTGCCAATTTGAGCGTTAGATATTGCACGAACACATTTTTTTTTGTAATTTGAACGTTCTTTCCACATCAACAGAGTTACCCCATATGATGAGACCATAGTTGAGAATAGATGAGACGTGACCGTGGTAAGCTGTTAGGGCCGCTTCGTAGGACACCGACTGACTTAGCTTTCTTAAGGCGTAAATGAAACGGTCTAGTTTTTTACATACTGAATTAATATGTTCTCTCCAGTTTAGTGAGGAGTCAATATTTAAACCTAAAAATTTAATGATATTACTTCATAAGTCATATCATAGGATAGTTTTCTTTTATCCTAAAAATAAATAGGGGTGTGAAAGTTAGTATGGGAAATCATTAACCGCTGAACCGATTTAGATGAAATTTGGTATGGCCTAACATATTTGATTTAGCTGAAAATTATACGAATGTAACTAAAAAAAAAGCCTGACAACAGTTTATTTAACCCTGAGATAGTGTCGCTGCAAACAGCTTACGTATGGCAATAATGTGCGTACGTCATGTATAGTCGGGGTAGTGGGCATTGGCTTCATGTTGATACTCGTATAATGTCAGAAACATTGCTTACAGAAAATTCGGTTCATTCAGTTTACCTATTCGTCAAAATCTGATTCTAAATATTCAATATTATTATATTCTTCGTTTTCTGACTCTGACGAAGTCTGATTTTCATCAGATGTTGTGTCGCTTTCAACCACCAACCTCGATTATAAAACGTTCAGATTCCAATTCGATTATAGGATTTTTATCGTCGATCTACATAAACCTTAAATGAAATATTAAAGTTTAAACCAAACAACTAACCAGTTCAATAAAACCGCACTATAAAATGTCAATACCGTTCATGTCAACAACCAACTTCAAAACATTGTTTATTGGAATTTGTAAGTAAAGTATTTGATTGCATTCACTACAATTTTTTCGCATCTTTGGTTTTTTTTTTGGCATTTTTGTAATAAAACCGTTTATATTTGAATATATTCGTAGATATTTTCCGTTTGTTTACATCGGTGACATTCGATGACATCCAACGTTAGTTGTCAAAGAGTACTTGTTGCCAGTAAAAGAAATTAGTACCATTGAAAATCCGCAAAATGGCGAGGGTCAAATAAACTGTTGTCAGGCTTTACCTTTGATCATCCGGGTTGGACTGGTCTAAGCAGAGATAAGCTGACCGGATCAAGGTCTTGGTCCGGTACGCACGTCTGTTAGCACTATACACTGTATCCCGCGGCTTACATACGCGTGCGAGCCACGAGCCGAGCCGCGAGCCGAGCCACGAGACGCGAGTGTAAGCAGTGGGCTCGTGGCTCGTCTCGCGGCTCGGCTCGCGCTCACCTGGCTTGCGTGGAGTTGTGGTTTTTTGGGCACGAGTCAAAAAGGCTCGCGATGGGCTCGCGCGGGACGCGCGCTTGCTGTTTACATTCGCGTTCGGCTGTCATTGTGCCGTTTATGTTTAAAATCGATTAACTCGACTCGACGAGCTTACGAGCTGTGGCCGAGACACATGACGAATCACGAGCCGATAGTGTAATCATTAGCTCGACGAGCTTACGAGCTCGAGGCGAATACGTGACGAGCCGCGAGCCGAGCCACGAGCCGTGAATGTAAACGCGGGTAGAAAGCCAAATGCGCAGCTATGAAGCCCAAAGTTAAAACGGCCGTTTTTGTTTTGAGCTCATAGATCGACGAATCCAGCAACATAAAAACTAGTTTGATGTATTCAAAAGGTACTTAAATACACAATACAGTCCGTAGCGGCCCCCTTTTTTAAATACCTGTCGTTAAATTTAAATAATCACGATTATTTAGCAGTGGCGCTAGTGTGCACGTTGATGGGCTCTTAAAAACCTGACCCCAACAAAAAAGAAAAAAATACAAAAAGTAATTCCCTCTCCGGGATTCGAACCCAGGACCATTAGCTTCCTGAACTGTGGGGCTACCGCGAATACCGAAAATCGTCAATTGCGGGGATCTTACTCTTTTACTCCAATGAAGGCGTAATTAGAGTGACAGAGAAAAATGCCCGCAATTGACGATTTTCGGTATTGGCGGTAGCCCTACTGGATTACTGCCAATACCCGCTAGGCTAAACGGGTTGTCAATTCTAATTACAATGGTATCCTAGTAGTATAAACGAACTTTTGAAAGGGACAATTTTTTGTATGGAGTTATCGTTCTTCTCCTAGTGAGTATTATATTCTTTGAGCCCACTCCACACTCATGCGCGAATCGCGGCGCGAAGCGAAATTCGCGCACGAGTGTAGAGGGGGCTTGAGATGTCAGTAGGGCTACCGCCAATACCGAAAATCGTCAATTGTGGGCATTTTTCTCTGTCACTCTAATTACGCCTTCATTGGAGTAAAAGAGTAAGATCCCCGCAATTTGCGAATTTCGGTTTTCGCGGTAGCCCCTCAGTTCAGTTCATTCATTCAATTCAATTCAGTTGACAGTTAGCATTTTGCTTTCAAGAGGTCGGCGGGTCAACAAAAATGTGTTAGTGTTGTTCTAGTACGTAGACTTGGAAAATATTATTCGTCATCATGGTTTTTGCTCTTTGGCTTTAAATATAGTCTTGTTTCGTATGCATGTAAGTTATTATTTGATGTGGGATACATTTCATCTTAACTTGTTCTCATTCTAAGGTTACATGTATGATGCGAAAGTTTTGTAGTTCTGTAATTGAACAATTTTTCTCAATATTTTTGGTTGAAACAATTCTTATTCTGCAATGTAATGATACTAATTAGCGTATTAGTATAATTAGCGTCTAATGCTGTCTCACTGAACACATACATTATCTCCTAAATTCTATGACCAATTAGGCACTAAACTAACATTATCGTTTGTGCTTTAGGAGCTATATATGAACAGTGTTGTTATTTTAATAGATACTTTACATTGTGTTGAAATATACCTACATCATTGTGGTTTTTGTTACATCACACTCTTGCACACAATCATACATACAATTTTTAAGGTCTGTCTACAGATTCAAGGTCAAGTAACCCTAAACAACGTCTAAACACGTCAATTATAACTACCTAATATACCTTTTCATCAAACTCTCTGGGAATCGTCAATAGTTAAAGGGCTGCTTGAAGGATATGAACTGCTTTTTATATATCATGCCATTTTGCCTGTTAACTACCTATATCACACAACTTAATTATTATATTTTGTGAAATTTATATGGCGAATTCTAATGATGTTAGTCAGTAAAACTTTCATAACATTTTAAAGACAATTTATCATTTATTAGCTTAAATAAAACACACCTCATAATAATTATTTACAATGACTATTTTGCCATATAAATATATATTACAAAAAAATAAATATTTATTTTATTGGGTAAAATTTTGGGAATATCTAGCTAATATTTCAGGATTAAATTAATGTATTTCTTTTCCAGGTGAAGAATTATAAGACTCAGAGCAAATTCCATGCCCCTTGAAATTCTTCTAACCACTCTGTTCTAAGTGGATATGTATATATATATATATATATATGCATGTTAACGGCTCTGGTAGCTAATCTACTCTGATCTGTCTATTGCATAATAATTATGTTGTATATTTTGTATTACTATATATTTATAACGATATGCAGAAGTTGACTGATAAGTTTTGCAGATATTTATTGCTCACATCAAATTATTTTAATAGCAGGACACATATCAGAAAATACTCACATTTAAGTTGTAAGAGAAAGTCATGCACTGTGGACAGAGTTCAAATATCGAATTTTGGACAAATATACATCCCCAGCCAGCAAGTGCAATCATATGCAAATGCAAAACCAAGATTTTGTTTGAAGAGACTTACATTAAAATCCAATGATTTAAATAAGATAAAACAAATGAGTGAACCTTGGCAGCCCACTCCAAACCATGTTAGCTATGGAGGACAGTTTATTGAAATGTGAGTATTTTGATATTAATATTACTAATGACAATCATGTATTTCATATACCTTAGTACCCTTCGGCCGCCTAAATCAATAGGTAGGTAGGTTAGGTTCGATAGGTAGCTTCAGATGCCCAAAAAGCAAACCGCGCAGAAATAAAAGCCCTGCGAAGCGGGGTTCTGTCTAGTTGAGTTCTGAAGGAAATGTTTTTTGATAAGAAACAGGCTAACGAACTCCATATTTGATGGACACCCTAGCATTTTTCATAGTTTTGATGTGCAGCATGTGTAGGCAAGTTAGGGGTTGAGCACAAATTACCCGAGGCGTTTTTGGCAACTTTTTGGTGATATTTGGTGAGGTTTGTGGCTATCCCCCTCGCCCACATTACCTCACGTGTATTTTTTTGAAATTTTTCTATCCGACCGGTCAAGGCCATGCGCTCCATAATTTCGTAAAATAGACTCGCTATTTTGAAGTGCGGAGTGAAGATTTATGTTTAACGAAACCGAGAAAAGCATCTACTCATGTGGTAGGTATTTCTTCTTAGTTTCGTTCAGTGTAGAAAAATACACGTGAGGTCTCCTTATACCCCCCTCCCCCAACGTGATCTGTCGTGATTTTTTCGTGACCCCCCCTGTCGAACTTCGCGTGATTTGTGCACAAGCCCTTATGTAGAAGTTAAATAAGTGCTTGATCGAAGCCAGTTACGTACAAGTAAAACAAAGCGCTTGACTGAAGCCAGTTACGGAGAAGTAAAAATAAAACTGCGATTAAAACCAGGTTACGAAACCCCGGCTACGTAGGCGGCCGAAGGGGAAGAAGTACAAAGTTTCAAAACTTTCCAGAATTTTATACATATTATAATATTATTATTAACTAAAATAAGACTTAATTGAATGTGAAAATGCTTTAAATTAGTCACTGACATTTCTAAAGCAATTTTTTCTTGGGCCCACAGAAAGGCTCAAATGCTTGTTATTGTGTTGTCAACTGACTAAACACAACTGAGAATATATTTTAAACAATACTTTAATATTTTTTAAAGTTATCTCTTCTAATTTGTATGTTTTAATAGTTCTAGTGATGACGACAGTGCCACTGAATCTTGGCAGGAGAACTACAGTAGGGAGTCTACAAGTTGTGCTAGTCAACCTCTGAATTCCTCAAATATACCACCAGATTTTCGGGTCTGGGAGTCAACTGGCAAAACTACTAAATACAACAGTGGTAAATGAGCTTTTTGCAAATTGCAGATTACCTAATGTTATTTCGTCAGGTGACAAGCAAAACTCACGACTCAGCAAAACAAAAATCAACCTTATTTAGGTATTAATATGGTTCACTATGGCTATTAACTTGTGGTAGTAATTAGTGAGTTTTGCTTGTCACCTGACGATTTGTCATCACAATTATTTGAGATAACTAACAAAAACTGTATATAATTACAATTCGAATCATTTGACTTTGACAGTAAAGTAGATATTGTACTGGATTATTAATGTTTTTGCGGCGTATGGTACTGTGATAAATACCTAATGTATGTGTTGCAGGTAACCCGTTGAGGTTTCGCGTGCTGTCGTACAACGTATTAGCGCAGTATCTGTTAGAATGTCACCCGTACTTGTACACAGAGTGCACGCCTCGGAACTTGAAGTGGAAGGTCCGAGCGGCGCGACTATATGACGAAATATTGAAGTTGGCGCCCGACGTAAGCCTGAACATCATTTTTATTATTACTTGCCTGAAACATCGTCCATGTAGAAGTTGAGGCTTGCTAATCTCATATCAGCTTGAACCCCGTCTTTTTATTCGTATAGGGTTTGAAAGAACCCAGGATGTTTAACATGGTTATGAAATGAAAATTTTTATTTCAGGCAACTAGTGGCCGATACATAAATACTAAACTAGCATACATATTATAAAAACATATTTTAAAACTGAACACTACAAATCACATTATGTCTGCGATGCATTACGCAACCACGCAGTGTCAGGGAGCCGGCCGCAGAACCGCCGAAACTTGACACCCTTAATAATAATACTATATGACTAATTTAGTATACCAATATTCCCAATAAGGTACTATAGGTATAGGTACATAAAATGCCCCTAAAATACGAGAAGACTGTCATCAGACAGTCACATGTTGATGAATGTGTTTATATTTCAGATTTTATGTCTCCAAGAAGTACAAGCGTCTCATCTAAACAGTTTTTACTCTAAATTTGAGAAAATTGGTTACTCTGGAATATTTAAAAGAAAAACGGGACACCGGCACGATGGATGCGCCATTTATTTCAAACACTCGCTTTTTGAATTGCAAGATACTGTCAGTGTAAGTACTTAGTTGTTGTGTCATAATTTAAATAAATCTGATTATATTAATGTTTTAAATAAGGGGTCCCTTTTTCGAGCAATTTTTGAAAACTTGTTTTGCCGCGCAACTTGCGCAAGCGAGTTAGTGTCTTGGCCTGATGACAGTAACAAAGAATCATGGAAATAAAACCCGTGACGTCATCAATCCATGGCATATTTCTTAGAGCAGCATAGACAACTTCATTGACCGTAATCCATACGTCCTCACCAAAGAGTTTGGAGGTTTAAAAAAATATTAATTCGCCATTAAACATTTATTACGCCCAAAAAAATATTATTACACGATATAAAGTAAATATTTAGGTATTTGTTATTATATAAATATAATGCGATATTTCACTAAAAACTTTTTAGTTATTTGGCTGAATGGAACTATCATTGCCATGTTGGCTGTCGTAAACAAATCTTGAAAAATTAAAAAGTAATACCGATGCCCGGTATTTTTACTCAAAATTTACATGTATCTAAATAATTCATCTTAAATTGCAACCGTGTGAGAGTTTTTGTATAAAATGAGTTATCATGATTAATTTTTGTAATGTATTTATCATCGCTAATCATGCTGAATTAACAATATCATCGAAGTTTCGCTTGAACCTTCAAGCGAAAACTTGTATTAAAGTTATTGTACATTGATTACATTCTAAAATAATTAACAATTTCGATATTCTGCACAATTACTATATAATATGCTTTTCTGTACAATAACTATATCGTATGATATTTCTATTTAATGACGCTAAGCGAGCGAATTATATTTTACTAGTGCGATATACCGCTACAATCCTTCTAATTTATTACGTTTCTTAATTTGTCTGACTAAGTAATGATAATTAAGTATTAACGAAAAAACAGGAACTGCCTGCTATGCGTTTTCTTTGATGACCCCTTTTATCACAACATATAAATAATCTTTTGGTTAGAAGTAAGTCTCAGACTTGTTTTTGAATCAATAAGTAATGAAATTCGGAGCGTTCAGGCGAGTATAATGTGACCACAAGATGTGTTTCTAGCAATATTTAAGTAAAATACCTCATGTTAATTTAATTCGGTTTAAATTTGATTTCACAACTGCATGTACAAACCGAAAACTTTACATTAATTGACTCTAATATCTTGTGCAGTCGCGAATGTTTATTCGTTTCTTTTAAATTGGTCTAAAACCAAGCTGGAAAGTAGGCAATAGCTGTAGCACCTGAACCACCACTACTACAATGTTTCATTGTTATCATCATCTGTTATTGGTGACGGTTCGCTACAGCAATGAGTATCATTTAAAACATAAAAATCAATAAAAGGTCTTTTTTAGCGCAACTTTTTCCTTCAAAAATAAAATTAGGTTATTTATAGGACCAATTTCTTGTTTAAAAGAAAAGAAATGTCAAAACCATTCAGTTCATTTTTTTAACAATAATCCATCCAGTTCACGCTTAAGGCGTTTTTTACTTTTGTAGCTGTTTGTGTGTTTTTTTTTAGCAAAAACGCTTCTAAGTTTAGAGTCGGTTTGAAGCAAATAACCATAGAAGGTAGGATCGTATAGAAGTGGTATACGCGTCGCGTGCCTCCGTGAGGGACAAAACATACGCAAATGCGACACTGTGATTGGTCGAATTCATTTGTTGCCCACCATAATCCATACTAAAAAAACAGTGGGGAACAAATAAAATGTGAGACTGTGACAAGGACAAAACAATAATAGCTCTTTCGCTGCTACTCCTACTGAAAGTTATATTAAGACTATCCTGTTCGGTCACTTCTCCCCACCCTCATGCCAGGTCCAGTTTTAATACTAGATTCAAGCAAATAACAGAAAAACGCCTCTTAAAAGTGATAAATAAAGTAAAAAAACGGTCAAGTGCGAGTCAAACTCGCGTCCCAAGGGTTCCGTACTGCACACATTTTCGAACGAGCGAGCAAAGAGAATTTCTTACAACTTGGAACACACGAATGGCTAGGGGCACGGCTTATTTCCATGTTTTTTAACTGATCTATCAGACTAGTTACGCAATAACTTTAGTAAATTTGTAATTTTTTAAAATTTATAGCAATTATTATGTTAAACATAGTGCCTACATTCTTTTTGCGTTGGTTAGGTGTATCTCTGTTATTTCAAGATAACAGATATACGTCTGACACAGCAGTTCGGCTACAGCTCATCCTTCGACCTTGCGTGGAGGCGCACCTCTCTCGGATACTTCAGGCCTTCGGCCCCACGCAAAGCTTGGCCTTCGACCTTCGCACTAGCTGTCCACACCACGTTTCACGTAAACAATTGCGGTTGTGACCTGTGGCCCTGATGTCAGCCTACCCGCAATTTCTATTCTTAAGTCCGACTCACGCTTGTCTGCAGACTTCTTATAGGTTTTCCAGTAATCTATAGGTAAAGTAACTATTTTTCGTGCTTTTTTACAAGATTTACGCCCAGCAGATATGGAGATAAAGCCCCCTCTTTTATCTGGTCATTTTTGCGTATTTTCTTAAATAACTTCTAAACTAACTAGTTATTTTAAAATTATAGATACCTTTTGCTCTGGTTTTAGTTTTAACTCAGGATTTACCAAAATTCCCGTTATATACTGATTCTGTTCTGTTTTCACCTTAATAATCCTAGAAATTATAACAATTCGTTTTATAATTATATTAAATGTGCGTCCGATTTCATAGAGCGGGCCTAATCGCTTAACAGAAGATAAATATTTGAGATCCTTAAAATAAGCCCTTTCATTTAATATGTAACACGATATGGTTTGCAAAACTTTGTTTTTTAATTTTCTCATTTTGTCCCCAAAAGTGCCCCCCTATATTTAAAATTCATTTGTTTTCATTACATGTCCGTCTTTGGGTCACAGACTTGCATATGTGTACCAAATTTCAACTTAATTGGTCCAGTAGTTTTGGAGAAAATAGGCTGTGACAGACGGACAGACGGACGGACAGACAGACGCACGAGTGATCCTATAAGGGTTCCGTTTTTTCCTTTTGAGGTACGGAACCCTAAAAAGCCGGGAACTGAAAATACTTACTGAATTAGATAGTGTAAATTGTGTTTGACTAAAAAATACAAGAAACACGTATCTACGCTCGCTATAAAAATGAGTTCTTCTAGTGAAGAAAATGATATTTTTACCCTGACGCCTGCCAAAATTCAAGAGACAGCAGAGGTAGTTGCTAGTAATTTGCTACCAGAGAAATCGCGGGCTACTAACTTATAGTTATGCAAATGTTTGCTTATTTCCTCGCAGTAGTCGTGAAAAGCACTATGTAATGCCTCGATCGGAAACGCTAAAGATGGACTCGTATTATTTGAGGGCCTCCACTAACGTGTCGGCCCTCAAACGCACTCGTCCATCTTTTAGCGGTTTTCCGTCCTCTCCTACAATGTACTATTGTAAAATATCAGTACTGATGTAATATATGCTTTATGGTACGAATTTTAGTAGATACTTAACTATTGCTGAGCTGAGCTGAGAGCTGTTGGGGAGTAGCGACCTCATATACCCCGCGTACCCGAGTGTTCCTGGGGAGTTCTGTCACCCGAAGGAGGGTAGGTGGGACGGGACTCTGCCTCTGGCTTTCCTTGGCCGGCCGGCCAGAGTGGAAATAATTATATTATTACATGCCTAATAAATGCTGCTGTTTAATATTTAAGATGCCCTAAAAATAATAAGCTTAAAACTCTTGCCCTGTTATTTCATTATACCACGTTCTTTGATACTAATTTTCACCATTTTTTTGTCTGTTGAGCAAGTCAAGCAGGTATTAATTACTGCCTTCAGGTGGAGTTCTACCAACCGGAGCTTCCGATCCTCAACCGCGACAACATAGGCATGATGGTGAAGCTGGTCCCGCGGCACTGCCCCGACACCCCCATCGTGGTGGTCACCACTCACCTGCTCTACAACCCTAAGCGCACCGATGTCCGGCTGGCTCAGATGCAAGTGTTGCTGGCCGAGATTGACAGATTTGCGTATTTCAACAATGGGAGAGAGTGAGTTGGTTCGATTTGTGTATCAATTAATCATTTTGTACGATAATGAAAATTATCCGAAGAATAATACAGATAATGTGAAGTTCGTAAATATTATACAAATATTACATAAAGAGCGAAAATAATACTATGTAAATATATTTATTTGCAGAATTGTTTTCATGACATTCATTTAAATTTTTAAATGACAAATTGTTGAGAATGGATCCTTTTCGCTAAACTATCATCGTGCAGTAAAGCATCTTGTTCCGTAAAATCTCAGGACAGGACGCCCACACCTCTCGCATTCTTGGGCACGACTAATGGCTCTATTTACCTAAGCGCTTTACTGTTGGAGCGTGCATAACGTAATCATGATGTTTTTCATTTCTTTTAATAACTTTCAATTCTATCCCAAAATGATTGGTTTTAGATCGGGTCATATACCCGTGATCTTGACCGGAGACTTTAACTCGACGCCGGATAGTGCTGTCGTCAGGCTGCTCGACAAGGGACAAGTAAGGTAATACCGAAAAATATAGTCTTTATAACTGTCTATAAATACTCTTTAAAAAATCTTTAAAACTGAGCAAGCCTCTGTAACAATTTGTCTTTTTCTACAATGACATTATAAAAATAAGAGGATATTGTAGATTTGGTGGTGAGTACGATATTGGCTGCCTTGAATTATTAAACGTATCGTGGGCTGTTACAGCGCCAGTCCGTTCCGGGACAGCTCGGATTGGAAGAAAATTGGAGTGACAGATAACTGCCAACATCTCTCCGTTTACTTGAACCGGTCCAAAGGATTGCCTACTGATTTTTGCATGACAAAGGTAAATTGATTTACGAGCATTCCTTATTCGTCACATTTTTCGTTGTTAATGTAGGTAAAATATGTGCTGAAAAAGAGCCATTGTCTTGCAATTTAGAGGAGGCAATTGGGACCAATACTGACGTTGGTTGAATTAGCATGACAAATACGAACGTTTCCAAGAAAATATGATGGCAAAGGATTGTTCACTCTGTACTAACATTATAAAATGTATAAATGCGAAAATAACTCTGTCCGTCAGTCCGTCTGTTCCCACTTCATGCTTAAAGCACTCGACCGATTAAGATGAGATTTGGTATGGAGCTAGTTTGGGGCCCCAGAATGGACATATGATAGTTTTTATAATTTTTTAGGATAAGCATATTACAATTATTATAATTTTGACATAATAAATATATTGGTAATCATATTTAGTTTAAAGTAAAAAAAAACAATTATCATCATCATCCCACGCAGACTAATAAGTCGCGGGCAGAAGCTAGTACCTACATGAATAAATACATATTGTTGCATAAGTAAATCTTATACCTTTAAACGAGCAATTCTTGTTTATTTATATATTTCGGGGATCTCGGAAACGGCTCTAACGATTTCCATGTAATTTGCTATATGGGGGTTTGCGGGGTGATCAATCGATCTAGGTCTAGGTCTTATCTCTGGGAAAACCGCGCATTTTTGAGTTTTTATATATTTTCCGAGCAAAGATCGGTCTCCCAGGTATTATGTATTAATTGTTGCAGATATACAATTCTGAATACCGGGCCAATTTGCCCGAGCTCGAGGACGCGTCAGCCAGCCGCGGCGAGGAGTACGGCGAGCTGTTCAACAGCGGCGCGCTCGGCCACTCGTTCAACCTGGCGTCGGTGTACGACAAGGTCAAACACGACGGCAGCCACGAGGCCACCACCTTCCAGGACTACTGGGTCACGGTGGACTACATTTATTTTAGGTGAATAAACCAACTGGGAAATATTTCTGTAGGGAAACGTTTTTTTTATCACACTTACTCGAAAAAGTCGAAAAAAAAAAGAAAAATTATTTAACCCTTAAATGCATAGTGTTGCCAAATGTCTACAAAGCATTAGACAGCTCACAGATTAAGAAAAAAAAGGCGTACGTTCTTGAACGCACCTTTATACCAAACGTCAAGTAGTAGGGTGATGATTTAAGGGTTAAATTTACGCAATATTTTTAATTTATAAAAATTACATTCGTTTTAAGACGAAAAGTCGGAAAGCTTGCAAAAATCCAGAAGTTGATAATTTAGTCACGGTACATTTACTGCCATCTATCGACACACGATTAAAACTTGAAAATGTATAGATTAATCAAAATATGTATACGGATAAATGATTTTTAATTTTTATTGGTCCATATTGACCCATGTTCTTTCACTGATATGTGTTAAAATTGTTAAATATCAAACGGTGTCGTCAACGCCATCTAGCCGAGAATAGGCCAAAGGTAATGGCGCCATCTATTCGAGAATGACTTTTTCTTGATTTTCGAGGCACGTTTTTTTCTTAGACTTTATTCATCTTATCCGGAGTTACATATATCTCTGTCATATGTATATCACAAATAGTGTACCTTTCTATAGTCTGTTCGAGAAACGGAAAACGGTGAAAAATAGAGGTAATACTCCTAAAAATACATGTGATACCTCATTAGATTCGTAATAATGTCTAGAAAAATGTATTCGAAGCGTGTATTAGCACACAAAAACTATCAAAAGTTATAAACAAAACAAGGGTGAAAAAAGTAGATATTTTTTATTTCCCAAATATCTCAAAAGGTATTAATATTTAAGAAACCAAAATTAATATTATAATAGAGGAGGATATTTCCAATCAAACATTCCATACTTGCAGAACCTGTATCTCCATTATTTATACTTTTTATTCAACGCTGAACACAGCCCTCCGCGCCTCATTTTCGAGAAACGCGCGCGGCGTGAAAAAACGATTAGTAACATTAAATATAATTTTAAAGATAATAAATATTGATTGAAAATTAAAAAAAAAATATGGTGTATTTAAAACATGTTAACAAATGTACTACTTGCATAAATTTGTCTTAAAGTTATTTTTTCAATAAGTTATGCAATTGTTAATCAACAAAATTTTTTCGAACATCCTTCTTTATTGAAAACGAAAAAAATGTATAAATAACTATTGTAAAATTTTGTCGCTTTCTAGAGCCCTTTTCATATACATGCTTAATGAGATCACATTATAAAAGTTTTAATAAAGTTAATACTTTGCTTAAAATAAGTTTTAGAATAACATAGAAAATTGACGAAAAAAGAAAAATCAAGGTAAAATTGTAAAATATAAAACAATATTATAACCAACTATTATTTTTTTTTCAAAACTTTTATAACGTGATCTTATTAAGCATGTATATGAGAAGGGCTCTATAAAGCGAGGAAATTTTACAATAGTTATTTATAAAGAATTTTTCGTTTTCGATAAAGAAGGAATTTCGAGAAAATTTTGTTCATTAACAATTGCCTAACTTGTTAAAAAATAACTTTAAGATAAATTTCTACAAGTATTATATTTGTAGACATGTTTTTAATACACCATTTTTTTTTATTTTTCAATGAATATTTAATACCTTTAAAATTATATTTAATGTTACGTAACCGCTTTTTCACGCCGCGCGCGTTTCCCGAAAATGAGGCGCGGAGGGCTGTGGTCAGCGTTGAATAAAAAGTATAAATAATGGAGATACAGTTCTGGAATGGAATGGAAGTATGGAATGTTTGATTGGAAATATCCTCCTCTTTTATAATATTATTTTTTGTTTCTTAAATATTAATACTTGTTGAGATATTTGGGAAATAAGAAGATTCTACTCTTTTCTCCCTTTTTTTATTAATAACTTTTGTAATTTTTTGTGTGCTAATATACACGCTTCGAATACATTTTTCTAGACATCATTACGAATCTAATGAGGTATCACACGTATTTTTAGGAGTATTATCTCTATTTTTCACCGTTTTCCGTTTCTCGAACAGACTACTAATGGTAGTCAAAAAAATCATATATCTATTACTGAAAATTATATATTTACATAAATATGATTTAGCTAATTCAACTCCTAACACTGATTTCGCCGTGAAAATCGAAGTTATATTTTTTTTAAGACGAAAAGTCGGAAAGCTTGCAAAAATCCAGAAGTTGATAATTTAGTCACGGTACATTTACTGCCATCTATCGACACACGATTAAAACTTAAAATAAAATTGAAAATGTATAGATTAATCAAAATATGTATACGGATAAATGATTTTTAATTTTTATTGGTCCATATTGACCCATGTTCTTTCACTGATATGTGTTAAAATTGTTAAATATCAAACGGTGTCGTCAACGCCATCTAGCCGAGAATAGGCCAAAGGTAATGGCGCCATCTATTCGAGAATGACTTTTTCTTGATTTTCGAGGCACGTTTTTTTCTTAGACTTTATTCATCTTATACGGAGTTACATATATCTCTGTCATATGTATATCACAAATAGTGTACCTTTCTATAGTCTGTTCGAGAAACGGAAAACGGTGAAAAATAGAGCAATACTCTATAGGTAATACTCCTAAAAATACATGTGATACCTCATTAGATTCGTAATAATGTCTAGAAAAATGTATTCGAAGCGTGTATTAGCACCACAGAACACCCGACTAGAAACCTAATATTGGCCATTTTGTTCGCGACGCAAATCACCAAACTGTGAGGCGCGGGAGGGGTGCTCCCGGCGTTGCGATTGGTCGTGGCGCGCTGACACGTGTAAGCGTAGGGATGGGACATGTTCATTACTTGCAGTGGTACTGGTACCAATGGTACCGTAATCTGTTGCGGTAAAATAATTGTTATCAATAAAGTCCACAGATTAATTACTTCAGAATATTCATACAATATAATCATTCATTAGGTACTTTAAAAATGTATCTAAAAATGTTACTTTGCATATTATTAATGAGCTAAGATTGTAAACATAAGAAAAACTGTAACGATTTCGATGAAATTTGCTATATGGGGGTTTAGGGAGGCGAGGCGTTTTAACTCTAGGAAAACGCGCATTTTAGATTTTTTATGTTTGCTGTGCAAAGCTCGGTCTCTCAGATATTCAGTTTTTATTAACGCTGTTTTCTACAGTAGTACCGTTGAGGCACCACGTCACTGACACAAAGGCAAAAGCCGCTATACACCAATGCATGCATGCTAATGAAAAATACTGTATTATTTTCCTAGTCTAATTCATACTAAACAACCATGCATAATCTATTTAAAGCATCTAAGTACCTACGTTTACGAATAAACCGACGCGACAATTTTGTATATGATCCCAGCACATCTGTAAAATTAGTTTGGTTACGGCAATAACATATATAAAACAAATATAAAACAATATAAATGTGTAATAAATTTCACATTTCGTCGGAGTCCATTTCAGTTCATCATCAGGTCCATCTCCTGACCCAAGACCTTACTGCTCACCTAGAGGATTCTAATAAACCCACACAACATGTGTCTATCACAAACCAACACCGATTTCCCTCGCACTTCTTCAAAGTTCATCATCAGGTCCAGCTCGTGGCCCCCCACCTTACTGCTCACCTAGAGGATTCTAATAAACCCACACAACATGTGTCTATCACAAACCAACACCGAGTTCCCTCGCACTTCTTCAAAGTTCATCATCAGGTCCATCTCGTGCCCCCCCACCGTACTGCTCACCTAGAGGATTCTAACAAACCCACACAACATGTGTCTATCACAAACCATCACCGAGTTCCCTTGCACTTCTTCAAAGTTCATCATCAGGTCCATCTCGTGACCTAACTGCTCACCTGGCTTCTTAAAAAAAAATTACATCATTCATTTATTATTAATAAATCAATCATGAATTTCAAAAATACACTTTGGTGGCAAACGCAGCCTATGGAAACTATACTACTAACTAATGGCGCTTGCAACTAGGAGAATGTCACATGGGCGTTGCTCTGAAAACCTGCTAAAATATGATCATTTTCTTATTTTGATGCTACCTCAATACTGCCCTCTTAAGCTAAAAAGCCGTATTTGCATTCAGTTTTCATACAAATTGACTGCAAATACGGTTTTTTAGCTTAGGAGGGCAGAATAATGGTACTACTAACTAAAAACTAAACTACATACTACATATACCCACTAAGATAAACTACCAACTACCTAATTAAAACTATAGATTTTACAGATCAATTTTATTTATTCTCAATTAAAAATGAAAGAGAATCACAATTATCTTTTACATTTCTTAAAATGGTACAATATGGTTCGAGCGAAAGCACGAATTTACCGCAATTGACAAAACCATCACCGTCACATCACTAAGTTGTTGACGTGAAAGGGATAGCACATTGCATTTTCAAGTTGACGGAAAAGGACGGGCTACTTCACTGCCGCTCAGTACAACCATATTGACCAGTATAAAATGAAACCCGCGGACAAGAAATAATTTTCAACAAAATAGTGATTTTGACTTACCTGTGGAATGTTATTCCATCTGTTTTATAACTGGAAGTCTTAGATGACTTGCCACACCATTTCACACTGCAAAATCCCATGATTTGAATAAATTGCGATTTATTTTCGTAAACACGCGCACACTGTTAACAGGTCGTGAATTTGGACGCAACTGATCGGAGCGGCGCGCGTGAAATATTTTATAAGCGCTATTGCTCGCACGAGTGGAGGCCGCGAGTCGTCCTATAAGCTATGTCTATAGGGGTTGGTCTGTGATTAGCACACAAAAACTATCAAAAGTTATAAACAAAACAAGGGTGAAAAAAGTAGATATTTTTTATTTCCCAAATATCTCAAAAGGTATTAATATTTAAGAAACCAAAATTAATATTATAATAGAGGAGGATATTTCCAATCAAACATTCCATACTTGCAGAACCTGTATCTCCATTATTTATACTTTTTATTCAACGCTGAACACAGCCCTCCGCGCCTCATTTTCGAGAAACGCGCGCGGCGTGAAAAAACGATTAGTAACATTAAATATAATTTTAAAGATAATAAATATTGATTGAAAATTTTAAAAAAAATATGGTGTATTTAAAACATGTTAACAAATGTACTACTTGCATAAATTTGTTTTAAAATTATTTTTTCAATAAGTTATGCAATTGTTAATCAACAAAATTTTCTCGAACATCCTTCTTTATTGAAAACGAAAAAAATGTATAAATAACTATTGTAAAATTTTGTCGCTTTCTAGAGCCCTTTTCATATACATGCTTAATGAGATCACATTATAAAAGTTTTAATAAAGTTAATACTTTGCTTAAAATAAGTTTTAGAATAACATAGAAAATTGACGAAAAAAGAAAAATCAAGGTAAAATTGTAAAATATAAAACAATATTTTTTTTTTTCAAAACTTTTATAACGTGATCTTATTAAGCATGTATATGAGAAGGGCTCTATAAAGCGAGGAAATTTTACAATAGTTATTTATAAAAAAATTTTCGTTTTCGATAAAGAAGGAATTTCGAGAAAATTTTGTTCATTAACAATTGCCTAACTTGTTAAAAAATAACTTTAAGATAAATTTCTACAAGTATTATATTTGTAGACATGTTTTTAATACACAATTTTTTGTTTTTTTCAATGAATATTTAATACCTTTAAAATTATATTTAATGTTACGTAATCGCTTTTTCACGCCGCGCGCGTTTCCCGAAAATGAGGCGCGGAGGGCTGTGTTCAGCGTTGAATAAAAAGTATAAATAATGGAGATACAGTTCTGGAATGGAATGGAAGTATGGAATGTTTGATTGGAAATATCCTCCTCTTTTATAATATTATTTTTTGTTTCTTAAATATTAATACTTTTTGAGATATTTGGGAAATAAGAAGATTCTACTCTTTTCTCCCTTTTTTTATTAATAACTTTTGTAATTTTTTGTGTGCTAATATACACGCTTCGAATACATTTTTCTAGACATCATTATGAATCTAATGAGGTATCACACGTATTTTTAGGAGTATTATCTCTATTTTTCACCGTTTTCCGTTTCTCGAACAGACTACTAATGGTAGTCAAAAAAATCATATATCTATTACTGAAAATTATATATTTACATAAATATGATTTAGCCAATTCAACTCCTAACACTGATTTCGCCGTGAAAATCGAAGTTATATTTTTTTTTACTATTTTTCCTAGAATGGCAAACAATTATGTAATACATATATTAATTTCGGGCAAAAAGAAAAATATCATGCATTTAAGGGTTAATGATTTGGTTTATGTTTCTAAATATTTAATATGATTAATTTAATAGACGTTTATAATATTTTTACATAATTTTCAATCGTGGCTGAATGCCGGAAATATCTGTGCCGTCGGTGCCTAACTTACAATAGGTACTCTTTGTGCCTAACCTGTCAAAAATGACAATATGGCGGACGAATGTTTGAAATGTCGCCGTATTTAAGAATTATATCGCTTAAAATTTAGATTTTTCTTCGCAACTGTGATGAAAAACATTGCGTGTAACTCCGGGGGTAAGAAAATTGCAAACTCGGGTCTTTAATTCCCTCCAGCCTGCGGCTGTCGGAAATAAAAACCCTCGTCTCCAAAATTTCACTTACCTCCCACGTTGCACAATGTACTGAGAAGTCTAAAAATTATTTTTCTTGAAATAATTTGAGATGTCTTTGCCCATTATAATCTGGGCCCGAAATAGCATAGAATACAATAAATACAAATATTCTTTATTGCACACCAATAGCACAATCCCAATTTAGTATTTACCTTTTGTAAGTACAATGTATATATGTCGGCGGCCGATCGTAAGATCAGGCATATCGTGAAATTCCTAGGCATATCGTGAAACGTGAAAATCTTTGACTCGTTCCCTGAGTCGACGGAGCCCCGCTACGGGGGTTCCTATTTCTGGGCAGTTTGCCCTTCGGGCATCTGAAGCAACCTAACGAACCTATCCTACCTATATATTGGTTTGATGTGACTATCGTCAAAACATTACACAGGAACATTACGATCTGCCTGATCGTACGATCGGCCTACGACATATACATACATGGTTCTCGTAATATAAGCTCGCTGTAGGTGTTGACGTTAATATATTCCTTAGAGTGGTATTCCATCTATCCAATTTCCAATGTGTATTGCACACATTTTGCCCAATGAGAGAGTGCGATGCAATGACATTGGACAAAGAAATTGGACCGGAGGAATACCACCCTAAGTGCTCATTTAGACGATGTGAGAACTCGTATGCGAGTTTTATTACATTGCGGTTTTTGATTGGTCGCTTGAATTGGACGTAACCAACAGTCCGCAATGTAACTAAAATCGTCGCCGTCTAAATCAACCCTTAGTGAAAGGCCTGAGTGGACGCTCGGAGCGGAGCGTTCAGCGGGGCGTGCAGCGTGGCGTCGGGCTCACAAGTGATTTGAGCAGCGTGCACTAAGGCCGCTCCTATACGTTTGCATTTGTTTAACATGCACGCCGCACGCCCCGCCCCGCTGCACGCCCAACTCGAGCGTCCACTCAGGCCTTACACAGATGTAATATATGTTGCAGCAGCTGCAGCAGCTTGAAGCTGGTGGAGAGGCTGAGGCTGCCGACGGCGGCCGAGTGCCAGACGCTGGGCAAGCTGCCCAACGACGTGTATGGCTCCGATCACCTCGTCCTAGGGGGAACCTTCGAACTTAAGCCAGTTCACTCTTCCTTATAACGTATCCTTCCTTCCACATAATTATAGATGGTCAAGCAAATCTTGTCAGTAGAAAAAGGTGCGAAATTCAAATTTTCTATGAGCCGATATCCCTTCGCGCCTACATTTTTCAAATTTGGCGCCTTTTTCTACTGACAAGATTTGCATGACCAAGTTTATATTGCTTTGAAAATCACCACCAGCGGACAATATTTTTATAGTAGCGATAAGCATAATTACTGTCGCACGCTGGTATTTTGATGATTATTGACATGATTCAAATCTGCTGACGCGTAGTAAAGATATAGGAAGTGCTCCTGGTCGCAGTGGAAGTGACATTAACAACATAAGGACTTTTGAAATATATTGGAATTGTTCGTAAAATACATACATAAAACTAGATTCTAGACAGTACAACATTTTTATTTTGGACTCATCAACATCATGCATTGTTAACATCAAAGAAAATTAAAGAAACATGCTAGATAGGTACCAATTAAGACACATTTTTATAGGGTCGATAACGTAGTGTTATAGCCCCCTGGCGTTGCAAGCTTTCATAGTCAACCATATTAAATTTTTGACAAAAGTTCCATATCAATTCTGTACATAATTTCGTCGACCAAGGGCACTTCTTAGGTTTTTATCTATTTTATAATTACCATACGAAGTTGTGACAAAATAGGGTGTTGTAAGAAAGCTTGGAGGTGTAGTCAGGGTGACTATATTGAATTGTTAACGCCAATAGAAAAGTAAATGTTTGAAAATACCACGTGAGTTTTTGTTCGTATGAGTCATTCTGATATTTTTTCATTTTTCATCTCCTGTTGTATTCGCTACGTGCACGACTGTCACGCAACCTAGCGTAGCTAGAAATAATGTTTTCCGCTAGATTTGCGGAAATCTAGCGGAAAACGTTTCACTACATCGTTTCACTTCACTACATCTTAGAAAACTACTCCAAACTCCAATACTACTGAACGGATTTTCACACGATTTTCATGTATCAATAGAGGGATTCGTGAGGAAGGTTTATGGTAGAAGAGCCGGCCGCTATATTTCGTACCGACATGACATCACGATGAAATGCACAATGGTTTCCCATAAAAGTGATGCTAAGTCCGAATTCGATAGTCTGCCACGACGGAACTGGCCGAAAGTACGGAAAAGAAGGCCACTTCCGGTGCGAAAAAGGGGGCCTGATTTAACCCATCTGACACCGTAATAATAGTTATGGCAGCAGTTAGAAATTTACATGTAGACACAGACAAGCGAAGTCTGTCAGATTTTTTTTGGCCGGAACTGCTTGGCAGACGCTCTCAAAGGTGTCCATCGGGACCCCTAAATATACCCATCTGACACCAGCATGAAACCAATTCCAGTCGGTAGGTATGAACCTTCCTTTCAGGAATATATGTCTCTGCCAAGGCTTTTTCGGCCGAAACACCTTGACAGACGAGATTATGTAAGCAACATCCATGGTAGCCTCATTATGGAATTGTACAGATTAGCTAACGAATTAGCTACCGAGATTTTAACAGCTGATAGTACTCGGCTACTGGAGTATATTTAAGTACGAAACATTATAGGTTTTATGATGACGTAAAAACACTCTGTTAATGAGATAATTAAATGAGACCTCATTTAACAGATTCTAAAACTCTTTTACCTAACAATATACTGGCCACTTCACGTTGATAAATCAAATGACATTTAAGACAAACAAACAGTTTCATACACATGATGATTATTTTTTAGATAGAATTATAATTTATTTATTTTGTACGGTAAATGAAAACAAAAAATATGATATCAGAAGTTTTCTTAATTTATATTTAAAGTTAATTGTTTTAGTGTAAGTAAATCTCGTAAAATATCGGTAGCTAATTTGTTATCACCTTATCCATACATATTATAAACGCGAAAGTGTGTCTGTCTGTTACCTCTTCACGCTTAAACCGCTGAACGGATTTAGTTTAAATTTGGCATAGAGATCAGGCGTTAATTTTTCTACGCGTCAATAAATATAATTATAATAAATATTGGGAGTACTATGGGTACTAGGCGAGAACATACTATACTAATATAGATAAATGTGTCGTTCTAAAGTAAAAGGTACCACATTGTCGCTTACCATAAGGGATTCATTTGCTTGCATCTCTATACCAATAACCTGTCAGAGCGTCCTTTTGGTGTTCATTCATTTCATTCATTTATTTTATTCACTAACAATATACATTGTGTTTGAATGTATGCAGCAATAATGTGGTACCTTTTACTTAAGAACGACACAAATAGATAACAACCATGACTCAGGAACAAATATCTGTATTCATCACACAAATAAATGCTCTTACCGGGATTCGAACCTAGGACCATCGGCTTTGGGGCTGTCCATAAATTACGTCATCGATTTTTGACGATTTTTGACCCCCCCCCCCCCTATAATCATCCAAAAATTATGCTTCAAATGACCCCATTTCCTCCTACTTCATGCTACCGTCATCCGATGTCCAGACCCCCCCGCCCCTAATTTGAAATGACGTAATTTATGAATAGCCCCTTTGCAGGCATTAGGCCAGAGGCCAGACCGGTCGTCAATAGATTAATTAAGTATCTCAGTTTGTAGTGTTGTAAAACAACATCCTGAATGTTAAACTACGTAATTTTTACGTTAACGTCATGAAATGTCCCGTACATAGGATAGTGATTAGATACACCAAAGAGGTGAAAAAACACGCCCTGAGCGTAATAAAATCACGAGAGCGAATTAGTTAAATTATGTTTTATCCCTTTCTTACAACGGCAAAATGACAGATAAAGACAAGATTAATAGCTAATTCAGTATGAAGTATTTGCCAAGAGAGTATCAATATCATATTTATCATATTAAATATTTAATTTATTTTAATTTAATATAAATATTACAATTTTATTTAATACATATATGTTATTAATAACATATAATATACAAATATAAGCATAAAGTAATAAATAAATCTGCAGCCATGCCCGTAATCTTTACAATTCCATGATGCGGGTACCACGAATGTTGCTTACGTAATCTCGTCTGTCAAGGTGTTTCGGTCGAAAAAGCCTTGGCAGACTTATATATTCCCGAAAGGAAGGTTCATACCTACCGACTGGAATTGGTTTCATGCTGGTGTCAGATGGGTATATTTAGGGGTCCCGATGGTCACCTTTGAGAGCGTCTGCCGAGCAGTTCCGGCCAAACAAATACTGACAGCCTTCGCTTGTCTGTAAATTTCTAACTGCTGCCATAACTATTATTACGGTGTCAGATTAAATCAGGCCCCCTTTTTCGTACCGGAAGTGGCCTTCTTTTCCGTACTTTCGGCCAGTTTCGCCGTGGCAGACTATCGAATTCGGACTTAGCATCACTTTTATGGGAAACCATTGTTCATTTCATCGTGATGTCATGTCGGTACGAAATATTGCGGCTCGCTCTCCAACCGTTACGTATATAACTTGTTAAGGTTTTGTATAAATTGGTTGAAATATGACGATGTTGTCGGAAAAAATCACGCTGTCAGGAGCTTTAATCGAAAACGCTGCTTAATCCGTTGGAGTTATAACAACACAATGCATGGTGGGATTGTCTCTCTTTTATCGGTCTACAAAAAAGTTCGCGACGGTGTATGCCTATCTTTTAAGGATAACTTACTATACCCATTCTTATCTTCTATAATAAGATGTCATAGTATGTGGTTTTTGCAAAGCTATTTACACAGATACAGTATTAATAATTATCAAATTAAATACGTTAGTTCTGTTAAGCACTTCATACAGATTACAATGGTCCCTTACACCATACAAATTAAATGAATATCTCAGGAGTAATCGTAAATTAAAGTTCCGTTTCGAGCCATATAACTTGTGTGAAATGTTAAAGACGATATTAAAGATGTTACTTCCAATTTTCACCACCTCATGCGCTGCGATCGCTTTACCTTACCCCCACCTTGTACTTCGCACATAGCCAATATGTAGTTATACATATTATATGAACGCGACGTGTTGGCATATTGTTCCATACTTAACCCTTAAATGCATGATTTTTTCTTTTTGCCCGAAATTAATATATGTATCACATAATTGTTTGCCAATTCTAGGAAAAATAGTAAAAAAAAATATAACTTCGATTTTCACTGCGAAATCAGTGTTAGAAGTTGAATTGGCTAAATCATATTTATGTAAATATGTAATTTTCCGTAATAGATATGTGAAATTTTTTACTACCATTAAGGTACACTATTTGTGATATACCTATGATAAAGTTTTTAAATATAAAATAATTACAAACCCCGAAAACACCGTTCAAAATCACATACCTACTAAAAATTATCAACTTCTGGATTTTTCCAAGCTTTCCGACTTTTCGTTAAATGTAATTTTTATAAATTAAAAATATTGCATAAATTTAACCCTTAAATCATCACCCTACTACTTGACGTTTGGTATAAAGGTGCGTTCAAGAATGTAAGCCCTTTTTTTTTAAATCTGTGAGCTGTCTAATGCTTTGTAGACATTTGGCAACACTATGCATTTAAGGGTTAATTATTATTTTAGTGAGTCGACGCCACGTGTGAGCGTAGACGCCATCCAGTTACACGATCATATTATTAATTTATTATATCCGTTTCTTACAAATACATAAGTCAAAATGACGGATAAGGACAAACGATTATTAGCTAATTGAGGTTTGTAGCGCGTTTATGAATAAGCGCCACTGCCATCCCACTAACCCAGAGTTAACCGGTTAAACCTAGAGTTACCATGGTTACCAGCACTATTTGACACGGGGTTAACGGTTTAACCGCGGTTAACCCCGGGTTAGTGGAATGGTGCAAGTGGGCCTAAGAGGGTTAGTCCCTGTAATTTATATTAATGATTACTCGTTACTATCCGTATACTCTCGCATATGAAACAAATGTTATGTTCTGATATTTTTTTTATATTGATTTGTTAGATGCAGAAACGCTAGGAAGCTTTATAGTATTTGCATACAAGCTGTCCATCGTAACATGACATGTTATAGGTTAAAAAGAAGATTATAATTGTGTTGATTTACATATATGTATATCTAAATTGTATAAAGTCATGTAAAATGGCAGCGGTAATTGAACGCTTACATCAAATTGATATAAACGTCAAAACAGCGTGTCCACAATATTTTGCGGACTTAACACATTCAGCGCCAAAAACCCGACTGTCGGGTACACTGTTCGTAGCTACGAGCGTAACCCAGAGCACTTAGTGGCACTGATTGTGTTAAAAGGAAAGGGGACGACCGCTTCTCCATACCAACCTAGACCCTATGGTCCTTCATAACATTACAGATTTTTTTAATGCAATTTGATGTGATATTAACCGTAACTATGCGTCTTCGTTTGATTTTCTGATTTATAATAAGAGTTCGGAGTGAAAAAAAATTTCTTTACTAGTTTTTAAATGCTTCTAACTCTTTATAATAATTAAAAATTGAAAATCAAACAAAGGGGGCATAGCTGTGGTTGATATACATCAAACTGTGTCAAAATATTTTCAATAATATTATTATCCAGTGATGAAAAGGGGGACTACGTTCGTATGAAAAGGGTTTCGGGGAGGTCGTCCACTTTCGTCTTAAGCAATTTTAATATGCGACACAATAAGAAACAAGGAAAATGAGAAATTGATAGGTATGTACTTAGGGGCTATTCATAAATTACGTCATTTCAAATTAGGGGGGGGGGGGGGGTCTGGACATCGGATGACGGTAGCATGAAGTAGGAGGAAATGGGGTCATTTGATGCATGATTTTTGGATGATTATAGGGGGGGGGGTCCAAAATCGTCAAAAATCGATGACGTAATTTATGGACAGCCCCTTAGCAATGAAACAAGTGCGTACGGTGGAAGCTCGTTTATTACTGGCGCGCAGGCCAGGATACAGCGGTCGCGCGGATTGAGGCGCGGGGACGTCACATGCATACATGTCATCTCCTCCCGATTTAATTAAGGGAACCTGAGATCAAGAAATACATACTATTATAACAACTTATTTTAAACCTTATAATTAATTGCCTTAGATCTAGGTCGCAATTGATGACGACGTTGGGGATCGGGTGACAAGTTATCGGTCGAAGGGATAACCTGATCTTCGTTGCTAGTTTCTGGTGAATCATTAAGTATTAACTGTCGCTCAGTCCCCATGTCCTCCCCCTCTGCTTCGGCATCCTCCCACCTCTCCTCATGAACATTCGGAACATGAAGGGTTCATTCGGTAAGTCCGAGCTATTGGTAGCCGGATTATTCACGGCATCAGTGTTTAGATCCGTTGACTGGTCTTGTGAGACCGCTGGCGAGGTTTTAGCAAGCTATGGCTACTGGTGTATCAGAAGGTTTGTAGTAGAAGTGAAACGCTTTGTAGTATGTACAAGAATGATAATTTATTTACAAAACTCACGGTATTTATACACAATTTGAGAAAAGCAAGAAAGAGACGTATTTACAATAGAGTGAGATGGAGATATACGGTGCGCGGGCGCGTGCCAGAGCGAGAGCGCGCGCGTGCCACTGCGCAGGCGCGGCGCGTGCCGCGCTGGAATAAAACTGAGTTGGCCGCCGGCGCCAGCCCTTTCGCTCGCCGGCCGCCGTGGAGTAAACATCGCGTCGTCGGATCGCCGTGCCTCGCTTCGCTGCTACGCGCTCGCTGATTGGAAGACACGACGAGATCGACGAGGATGCTGCAGGCTCCGGATATTAAACTGTCCTTCTCAGGACAATATAAAACTGCTCTTCTCAGAGCACGCAAACTGCCCTTATCAGGGCGACGTAAAATGTTCTTCTCAGAGCAACATAAAACTGCCCTTGTCAGGGCACGTCCTGTTTCTCTGTTTAATCGCAGAGTGTCAGTCGATCGCAACTGTTCTTATCAGAACAATTCTGTGTTTCTGTTAAAACACATGATGTCAATCGAGTGTTCCCACAAGGTGATAGAATCCGAAATCACATCTGACAAAGTAGAAGAGGATGTTACTGTTGAATCTAAGGTGTGCCCTACATCATTATAGCTATTGTTATAGCTAGTATATAGCAATATTTGGTCAACATGGCGTCTACAATTTATGTTTTGGTCTATTATGTAGACGAGGTACATTCTACGACCGATTATGTTAATTATTTTACCTCTTGTCCAATATGGTTTTCGATTTTCAAAACATTTAACCCAGACTTCTTCGTTGACGTTAAATGAACGCACTTGTTTACCGGGCTGCACCGGCTGCGAAGAATGCACCGCATCAGCAATTTTGCCTCGCGGCGGTACTATGAGGTCTAATCTCGAACGCAACTCACGGCCAAACATTAGCTTGGCTGGAGTTTCTTTCGTTGTACAGTGCACTGTAGTACGATATTCGAACAAATAACTCTGTAATCTAGAATTTAATTGACTTATACATTGTGATTCTTGTTCTATAATTGATTTTATCATTTTTTTACAATTTCGTACTGCACATTCGGCTAAACCGTTGCTAATTGGGTGATATATAGGTGAAGTTTCATAATTAACACCCATCATTTTACAAAACTGATTAAATTCTTGTGATGCAATTTTAGTATCATTATCTGACACAATCGTATCAGGCAGGCCAAACCTCGTAAACAATAATGATAACTCTTTAATTAAATGTTTCGTAGTAGTAGTACGCAAGTCATGTCTATACACTCCACCCATTTGCTAAAAGCGTCTACCACAATCAAATACGTTCTTTGAGCTACAAGCATGTAGTCGATGTGAATGCGGTGCCATGGCCCTGGCGGCTGGCTCCAGCTGGCGGGCGGCGCGCGAGCGGGCGCGGCGCGCAGTGCGCTGCACACTGCGCACGCGCCGATCAGCTGTTCGATGTCGCGGTCTATACCGGGCCACCGCATACGTGACCGAGCGTTGCTTTTAGTTTTAACTATGCCTAAATGTGTTTTATGTAGCTCTTGCAATAATTTGTAACTTAATATTTTTGGAATTACAACACGATGTCCTCTCATTACACAGCCTTTTTCTAATTCTAAATCATTCCTACAACGGAAATAAGGTTCAATTTTGTAACAGCGTATTTTGCGCGGCCAACCTTGCTTGATATATTTTGTTACCGTAGCTAACGTTTTATCCGACGCCGTAGCAATCTGAATGTCTTTATAGGTTAAGGGTGCTAAATTATCTAGTTGCAATGCGTTAACGTTCAGTATAGTGCACTGGTTTACAAGTTTTTTTTTCCGCCGCGTTATCTGACGACGACGTCGGGCATGAGCGCGAAAAATAATCAGCAACTGTATTATCCTTACCTGCAGTATACTGGATAACATAATTATTAGCGTGGTCCATGAATGTATGAAAAAAAAAATTGTGTTATTTTATTCGACTCCACCAGTGTTTTCTTATTCGACTATGAACGAAAATTATATGTACCAAAATTGAGCTTTCTAGGACAACGTTTAGAGGTTGCTATGATTTAGAAGTAATAAAATTAACTAAAAAGCGTAGTACCCGCAACGGCCAATTTCAATAGTACCTAATCTTAACTTACCCTGTTTCGTTATTTGTTTCATTTCTTATTAATACTTGCGTAAGTGAAAGAAGTGTTTTTTGTTGTGCTTACTTGCGTTATGATATATTAGGTATCTGGTATAAGTTTATGATAAATCGATATGCGTAATTAATTGCATGGACCGTTTGAGAACTAGTGAAATATGGCATCGACTAGTAGTTCCGTATCAACTAGGGCTACAGCGGCAGTGTGGTGAATTGGAAAACCAACAGAATCAATATGTCATGCGAGACTTCATCGATATGCGTAATTAATTGCATGGACCGTTTGAGAACTAGTGAAATATGGCATCGACTAGTAGTTCCGTATCAACTAGGGCTACAGCGGCAGTGTGGTGAATTGGAAAACCAACAGAATCAATATGTCATGCGAGACTTCCGTCGAAAGGTGATATGCCCAGAAGATTTCACTTTCATCATTTAGAAGAGAAGAAGGAAGCTAAGTTACGTGCGCCCGGAGCCCTACATCAAGCTAGATGGATGGCAAAAGCTATCTACTGCATAAAAATGTATTTGTTTAAAGACCAATTTAAACTGACTGCAGCTGAGAAACGGTCCCTCACGGAATTGTCACTGTTTGTGAGTCTTATTTATGGGCGATTTTGGAACGAAGCCCCGGTAGCAGGAAAGGCTCCTTTGAATGACGCAACCTTCATAACGCAGGCCAAAAATTATCCAAACAAGATTATTAGCACCAGTGTTGTGAAGGCATTTAGCCGCCATCTTTGGTACTTCTCGGAGCATTTGGTTGGTCTCTCTTTGTTCGATCCGAGAATTTCTACAGAAACTAAGAGAATTATGGTCAAAAACCTTCAGAAACCGCCAACATAAAAGGGTTTGAAGAGGCCAGATGGGAAAACCTTTAATTTAAAGGAGCCGTTGCTGTTACAAAACTTTTTTACACAGCGAACTTCAGTTCTATTTGATTTGATTATTAGCAATGGTCGAGAGAAATCAGAAGCATTTTTAGTAAAAGACCCGTCACACTGGCACACTGATCAAACTTATGTCGATATGCAGAAAAAGGTACAACAAATGAAAGTTGTAAATGACTCTGCAGAAAGAGGTATTGCTTTGATCCAAAAATTTAATTCAAGCATTACAAAAAACGAAGAACAGAAGCAATACCTTATCCGCGTCGTCGATCTGCATAGGAAGAAATACCCCGTAGCTTCAAAATCTAACATCCTCAAAATGAGTTCTGGTGATAAGGATCCGAGTGAAGTTAGTAAATAATTAATTAATATACTAGTATAATTTAATGTTATTTCATGTTCATATTCATATAAAAATGTCTAATTAAAGTGCTCCTTGCAAAAATGTCTACTTTTTCTGTACATTCCAAAAAAGCGTCAAATCATAGCAACCCCTAAACATTACCCGATTTCTCTAAATTTTTATACAACGCCGTTTTAAGTCTAATCAAACGAAGAGAAACTGGTGGAGAAAGGAATTTAAAAAAAAATTTTTTGAACCGCCCTAATAATTACTTTGACAGACAGGCCCCATTATACGCGGATAAAAATATAGCGTATCTTACTGACCGGGTAGCCGATATACCGTTCTTTTTCCCGAATATCGCTAATAAAGGTTTGTGATCCGTTTTTAGGACAAACGGTTCCGCACGGCCATATAAATATTGGTGGAATTTTTTAATTCCGAATACCAACGCGGTCGCTTCTTTATGCAGCTGACTATAGTTTCGCTCGCTGACCGTCAGCGAGCGGGAACCATAGGCAAGCGGCCGCTCAACGCCATCAGCGCCTATTTGGGACAGTACAGCACCAAGGCCCGCCGGGCCAGCATCAACGCTGAGAAGGAGACGTGAGCTGGGGTCAAAGTGCGCCAGGACGCGCTCGGACGCCAGCTCCCCCTTCATCCGTTCGAAGGCGGCTTCGTGTCGCGGCGTCCACTCCCACCTCGCGCCTGCGCGCAGTAATTCGTGGAGTGGACACAATATACTTGATGCATTTTCTACAAAATTGCGATAGTAGTTTACTAGCCCCAGGAAACTCTTAAGTTCCTTTATATTAGTCGGCCGCGGTGCGTTTATCCAATGTGCTTTGCACGCGTGGGTTCGGATCCCATCCTCGTCGCCACTGATAGGTATGTACTTAGCAATGAAACAAGTGCGTACGATGGAAGCTCGTTTATTACTGGTGCGCAGGCCAGGATACAGCGGTCGCGCGGATTGAGGCGCGGGGACGTCACATGCATACATGTCAGAAATCCTGTGGGAATCGAGTTAATTAAGCTTCGGTGACTCTTTGTGCGATCCAAATACCTACATTATTGATTATTAACTATTATGGTGAATAATTGAAATAAAAAATGTCATTAAGGGCTCAATCAGATGGTGCGAGAACTCGCATGCGAGTTTCATTACATCGTTATTTGATCGGTCGGCTGATGAGTTGATGTAACCTCAATGGACCGCAATGTAACTAATATCGCATACGAGTTCGCGCGCCGTCTAAATGAGTTCTTATTGTGTTATTTAACTGTCATAGACGAGTAAATTGCAAAAAAATGTACATAGCTGTAATTAGTCTAAAGTTAATTGATTCCATTGTGTTACGACAAGTAAGCCATTTCTATTTAAGTTAGATGCTTGAAAGTGTGTTAGCATACGCTATAAGACTTATATGTGTACGAATTAAATACAATTTACATATGTAGTTAATTATCGTAACACAAATGAATCAATTAAGTTAAGACTAATCACAGCTTCTTAACTGCGCTTAATTACGTACAATTTTTTTGCAATTCACTCAGACATTCTTATTATCAGACATCGTAAATTTTATAGCATGTTTGGTGCAGCGGAGTGATGGTGCTGTTAACGGAATTGGTATAGATAATTTCAACTGAAATGGTAAATTAAGGGTAATATTAACTTAATTAACGCTAATTAATCGTTAGGGTTGGAATTGTTTATACCAATTCCGTTAACACCACTCTGCTGCACCGTAAATGGTATAAAATGTACGATGTCTGCTTATTACATAAATGTAGGTTCAACTGAGCAAGGAATAAAACAGCCGTGTCATTTTATTTTTATTATTTATACAATTTTCGATTTACAGCTTAATAGGAAAAAATAAAACATGTCTGAATAGAGCACGGTCACAACTAATTAAGTTATAAAATTAGCTCTTCATTTAAATCAGTTTTAGTATCGTAGTAGGTAAGCATATTGCGTAAGTTGTTTGGACGTTAAATAACTACATACTTAGCAAAAGCTTAAGCTGATTTTTTAATGATATGGAATGAATGTCAGATACCTTGTATCAAAAAACATCAACGGTTTATATAACTTCTAAAACAGTCAGATCAGCGATTAAACTAATAAAAAATACTTTCACATACCTACCTTAAATTATAAATTAAGAGGAGAAGAGAAGGGACGGAACTTAAACACCGTCGGCTAAGATGTCCGGTATTTCTTCGACGCCTTACTCGATTGAACACAGTGAAACCTATATTTATAATTCAGAAATGCTTAACGTCCAAACAAACTTTAGCTAATATAATCAGAAAGTTTGTTAAATTTCTAATGAGTTTGGCTTCACAATCAAGCGCGAACAGTATTATAATATTTTTGAGTAGTTAATCAAATTAGGCTGAGCCCTATTTTTGTCAATTACGTTCTTAACGCAATGCCGTAAGCAATCGCCACGTATTAAAAATAAACACCGACTGTCTAGTGTTTGTACGGTATTTACACAAAATGGCAAAGTGGCTTTGATAATTTACAGTGTCTTATCAAGTCGCACCACTCTCGCAACATCGACGTAGTATTGTACACATGACCCTTTACGACATTTCATGATACTGTTCAATCATGTTGAATTTTAAACTTTACGAGTTGCAAGAATTCACAGACCATAAAGGACATAACTTGATTATTATGTAGGTAGGCATGCATAATAAGTAATTAAATACCTTAACCCTTTGAACGCCACGCCTATCGTCCATGTCAGAATGCACAAAGGTTGATATTGGTCTGTAGCCGCGGTCAGTTGACGTATTTGCCGGACAAGGGTTAAGGTAGGTGTACATAATATGTAATTATTAATTTGCGTAAAATATGATAATATTGGCGGTACAAAAGATATTTTTTTTTTTAACATACTATCATTTACGAGTGAAATTCACAAATCTATATTTACTTGGTCGACTGGGTATACAATACTACATCGAATTGTTCAAGTTTCCACGCTCTCTGTAGTCAATAAAAACTGAAATATGATAACTGATTAGATAAAGTAGGCATACTATTACGAATAGAATCTCACTAAATGTACACGTATCAACCTACGTATCAACTTTAACAGGGCGTATGACTTAATGAATTCCGAAACCTCAAGCTCTTTGATAGTTAGAAAAGAAAAATTAACACAGTTGCTCCACTATCAATAAAACCATCATCAATAACGTTTCAATTAGGAATTTATCTCTCTTGGGACCGGAAAGTAATCGACATTGAACTAAATACAAGACCCGGACTACGCGCTGCTAGGCTATACAATTTGACTCATAGACTAATAGACTGTGTACCTGGGTCCTGACCCGGTCGCTTGGTACATTTGCTGACGCAGAGACGCTGTGCAATAAGTAGGTACTTAACTGAAATTTCCATATCCAGGCCTGGTATTAGGTATGACTGATAAGTTCGCGATAGTTTGAGCGAAAGTAGTAACTTCTATATAAAATGAAATTGTGCGTTGACGTCGCTGCGTCTTTTGTGTGATACGTTTTTCGTACTTATAGTACTTCATAAGTAGTGCCGTGTAGTGATTCTTTTTTGTTAGGTCAGTAGAAGGCGCGTAGTACTAAATATGCACGGCGGCACATTACAGCTGTACCTATAACTATGCTCACAGAACTATAGATCTATACTAAATGCGTCTCTCGCACTGTTTGTCTGAACCTCGAGTGTACATTTCATTCGATAGCGTGACGCGAACGTTCGAGTTTGCGTTATGTCTATTTTTGTATGGGATTTTAAACAGCGCACCAAGCGGGACTTTTAGAAACTCGAAATCCCATACAAAATTACACTTAACGCAAACGCGTTCGTCACGTCACGCTATTGAATGAAATTTACATTTACATTACGTTTATTACCGATCATTTCATTTTGATTTTTTCGTTACGGTAAAAACAAGTTTTAGGGATTGCTTTAAATTAAGGATAAATACCTAACCGCTAACATCTCAAAATTATCACCCAATAATTACATGGAGCAACATATTTTTTTCAATATTGAGGTATGAAAATAATGAACACGTTTTGTTGTTAACTATTCCTATTAACTAAAAGTAAATTATACCGAACCATTTGTACTTAATTTAGTTTTTGTCTGTTGGCCAATTTGGTGAACCTATATTACATTAACACACTATAGGAGCTAGAAAATGGCATTTAAGACCATTACACCTATAATATATATATATATATGTAGATATCTAATAATACTGGATGGATATTAATATAATAAAGTATCGCGTAAAATTCAGAGTATTTCATAAGACCTCATCTTGTTGTAAGTATACTAGTCAAAAAGCTCTTAATATTATTAATTCTTATTTAATGTACTTGTAAGAGGATAATGTAATTATGTACCTAGAAAAACCGCTTCGCTTTAAAAACCTTATCATATCTTAGATGATCGAATTAAGACTCAATTAGTTTAGATATTAATATTAAAATAATATTTAAGCTCATAGTAGCAATGATTAGCATATTAAAATATAAATAATCACGGTATTAAGAAAACTGCATTTGAGTAGGTATTGCAGAAGACTGCTATACGCACGCACGATCTGTGGCAAAATAGGTTTATTTTATGAAGTACCGACTTCCTAACATAACTTGGTGCGTTCAAGTAAAACCTTAAGTATATGTAAACAAATAAATCAAGATTAACTTAGAATTACGAATTCGTATCATTGACACTTATTATAACGATATTTAATAATCGAGTAAGTGATATTATATTCATAATTTATGAACACGCTTCAACCTGGACGGAGAGGGGGCAAAGTGAGAAATTAACTGTACATTAGCCAATACTGCTTTCATTGTGAACTTGTCCCACTGTCTTGGCCTATAGATTTTATTATCAGTCCTCCATATGTCCGCCATGTACCTATATAGGTAGGTGTAGGTATTCATTACCCGAGTATTTCGTTACTTTCATTATGTAATCCCGACAATGTGACAATTTCATAATAATAATCAATAATTCTTGCGCATGTTAATCATCGCTATAATATCGCTGTCTGAAATCTTAAGCGCATTGACGCATATTGAAGCAGCTATTGATAAGTAAAGCCGGCATTTTCTTATACCTTACACTGCAAAATAACTCAAAGGTTCCCATTCGAGGCTTCAGAATTCATATGTACCACCCTTTACCCAAAACAATCCATTTATGAAATGAGTAGGTAATCGTATTCGAAACAAATTCTGATACAACGCACATTGTCTGCTACTGCTTCGCTGTTATCCCCTAGCTACAATCTTAAAAATAAATTGAATATACAGATAATTACCGATTACAGTTGTTTCCTAAAGACCATATTAAATACAGTCTGTTTTAAATTACGGACATTGAACGTCAGTCATTGGTAAAAATTGCCAACGCCATTCCTAACTACAATATTGATTTTACTCAAGTAAATAGAAAATCGTGATTTCCTCACCGAAATCTATGTGGCTTTTCATCTATCTACGATATTCATTTTTATATTATAATCTTCATTAGTATCTTTAAATCAAGGCTTGTGTAGAGGAGGAAATGAGCGTAAACGAAGCATCCACTTTAAATGTAAGAAGTGAAGGAAGCACCGGGCCCACGCGTTGTTGCAGGACTCCCCTGCGGAACCAAAGACAGCGTAATGCACGTACCAACTAATAATACTGACTGGAAATTATAATTGTCTTCATTTATATGGACATATTTACTACTTTGGCCGACATGAGTAATTCACACTCAATTTTTTACTTGTGTTTGTCATGTAACATTTAAATAGCTGGCTATCATTATTAACCAAAAACTCAGATTCAGTTCTCTTTTTTTGTTCATGTAATCACGCCTTAAGTAGTATCGTCAAAACATATTAAATAAAATATAATTTAAACTAAATACTTTAGTATTGAACAGTTATGTAAATGTATACAGTGAGCATCATTGGATGCCGGTGCCGGTGGCGCTAGCCGCGGAGGAGCTGCGCTCTCCCGTTCAGCAACTAATGCCTCACAATGTTCATTTCATTTCCCATTCAGTTATATGTATGAAACTTTTTATGGACCCGTGTACAGTATACAACAGAAACATTATGGCATAATGTGTAGGTATATGTTCTACTCTTAACACATTAAACATTTACATTAATTGAAACGACTAAATTCGTTGCAACAGCCTCGGTTTCTACGCTTAATTCGTACCAATTTTATTTTCGTGGTGCAATTACTTTACTGATTTCAGGTACGGTTAGCAACTTTATATATCGGTTAACCAACTCTAACTTACTGTAGATACCCTGCATCAGCGCACAAGCACGACAAATGCTTTCAATAACACACGAGCATGTACCGTGGTTGCAATTGAAAGGGTGAAAACTATAATAAACGAATAGTTTTAACATATCATATAATTCAACATATTGTAAAATTGACACGTACCCTTAATTTATAGCCGATATGATTACACTATTGTTGTAAAAATAGCATAAAACGATACAATAAAGATTATTCAATTGATACCTACGAAATAAACTGTCGTGGCTCTTTGATAATTACATCTATATAACATATAACATGATATTTCTTGAACTTTTTGGGATCACAATAATTGAATTTTTGCTTGCTTGTGTTAACGGGTCTATTACAGTCGCCAGAACACTAGAAATCTCGAAATATTTGTGTATCAGTTCTGCAATATTCTGCATTGTGCAGGGGCTCCTATATATAATATATGGTGCCCTTCCAATGTTTGAGCTAAGATGATTTCATACAACCTACTAGTTTCACACCAAAAAGCCTTATTTAAGTAGGATTCCAGATTACTAATTGACCTTATTAGAGACTAGATACTATAAAAATGTAGCGGGTGTGTGATGGGAGGGCGGGCATGGGCGAGTGGGTTGATGGAGCGGTAAGTAAGTAGGTATTGGCAGAACTCGGCGAGCCGCGGCGCACTCAGCGGGCTAGTGGAGTGGGGGCTCGAGCTGCTTTCATTTTTATCATTGGATTTTGATAACTTAACATTTTCTATATTACTTAACAATTCACATTTATTACGAAACATCAAAATTTGGATTGATATATTAATCTTAAGTAGTATTACATGCTATTTGCAACAATACTTATACTGCCATTGCACAAGGAATGTTTGGGAACTATTTTATATTCATGGAATCACTCAAATTACCATCTTTACATGAAATAATCCTGCCCAGTAAAGGGGCAATCCTTATACTATAGTCGATATTGCTATAACTACACTAAACACTAAGTAATTACCTATTTTGTATAATAAGTAAATGTCTTTTCATCTAGATGTTTATCGCTATGAAATGTGTATTAATGATATGAAAAACATGTTGAACGTTAATCTAACTACTAATCAATTAATACATAACAACCGTAATTTAAAAGACGGACTGTCGTAAAAACTTGTAGCATGACGGTCGTTTCTTTTATGAGTTAAATGGTACCTGTATTTAGCTATAGATATCATGAGAGTTGTATTATAAGACTTGTTATCATTGTTCTACCGCTTGTGGTGCAGGTGTGGGCTCTGACATCGCTTAGGTTGAAATACGTCACATTTATTGTCACCTATTTGAATTGGACATGCTAAATTTAATGTAATATTTTACCTGTTTGCTTAAAGAACAACAACGCGATTTTATTAATTTCGCAACAGCCCGTCTTTCAATTAACTTATATTCAACATAATATAACAATAAATCACGTTTATTTGGATATGTTTGAAATGTAACATCATAAGCTAACAATAATAATGCAACTTTTATTTTATGGCATTATAAGTACCTATACTGTCTTTGGATCATCTATAATTTAGGTTTTTTGACTACAGATACTTACCTGTAGAAAAAAGTTAGGTAGGTATGTTTTAGTGAAAGAAATAATCACGAGGGATCTGTTATGGAACTAGGTCTATTATGCACATCGATACATTGTAAAAGTTGCTTTATTATAACACTGCCTCGCAATGTAGGTACCGATCAGTGATTGACGCCTGGGCGCCTCACAACCTTCCTCCCAACATTAATGGACAAACATTTATATAAGGTATACTTAATATGAACAACAACTTGATGACGACAAAGGTTACCCCGCAATGTAGATATTAAATGGACACTTAAATAATATACAAGTAACATCTATGTTATTGCTACGCGCGGCGTTGGTTACTATTAGAATTCGAGGCTGTTGCACGAGACACATGGGGATTTTGGACTGATCACTATTAAATGTGTTGCATACAGCATACATTGAATCACAACATACAACAAAGGTAACTTTAACTTAAATCTATCTTTGCTCATGCTTGAACGAGGTTGATATTAACATTACTCACAACCTCGTTGCAAATACGATCAATCGAGCTTACAATACACCTGTACCTGTATCATACTCGTACGATAAATTTTAGACATCGAGCATAATACATATTTGTATGTGGTCTGAGTTTATTTGTAAATTCCGATTACTGGACGTCTAAATTTTTTCGCATAGTAATCGCTTGACCAGTCCGGACGTGACGAAACGGTTTTTGTACTTATTACACTAAAACGAAACATTACAACTGATTCGATTTTGCACTGTCAGCAAAGATATTAGCTGCGCACGTGCTCACCCTTGTATACGAGTATAGTAAGTGTATAATAGGTAAGTATCCAGACGTATTACGCAGCCAGTAACTTTTCTGACTAGACATTAGTCCGAATATTATTAGTTCGAAAATGTTGCCTTTTCACATTCTTTTGATTTTGTGGATAATAGAAGTACCTAAGCATCATAAACTGATAGGGCATCGCAATAGGTAGGTAGGTAGATACATAGCAAATGATCAATGCCAATCCTAGAGGGTAGTAAGTACCTAAATAAGATTACACTCGTATCATAAGTTAATACATGTCTGTATTAACTTATGGTCAGTCAGTCAGTAAAATTACTCGTTTACGAAACTTATATTAGGTGTAACCCACATTAACGTCTGGCGATCCTGTTATGATGTTTGAGTTATTTATCAGTCTTGACCCGCAATGCCTAACTCACTTGGGACCATACCGTCTATTACATTAACATAAAATAGTACCTTAAGCTTGATAAGACACAACATGCACTTGGAGTCAGTTGAGTGCTGAAGAAATGAGAACTATTTATTTTTTATACATACTATTTTATTACTAGTACGGTCATTAGATATTAATAGTACATTGTGATACAATACAAGTGTGCTACGTTGGTCAATACGTCACGCGAGCTGTAAGTGAGCGCGCAATAAGAAAGCCGATGTGTGTACATAATGACCAATGCACACGTTTTTCAACACACTTGCGAGGAGAAAAGAGAAACATTTATATTAATCAAATTTTATTTGTTAAAACTGTTAGTAAAAATCTGTCCTAGTGCCTAAGTGTACCTCGACCCTGCCGCTCGGGCCGACCGGGCCCCGGCAGGTGGTCGGCGGGTCACCGGCGCCCTCCAGTCTTTGTTGTAAAATCGACGTGACCAATTTAATCAGATACAATCATAAGTCAGTCGGATTAACATTCATTACCTAACAAGTGCTATAATATAATGAAAACTAGCGACCCGCATCGGCTTCGCACGGGTTAACAAATTATACACCTAATCTAAACCCAGTACCGGCTTTACCATAAGGGCACACGGGGCCCGTGCCCAGGGTCCCCATCCTCAGGGGGCCCCGAAGGACAGACAGTAACAGTATATTTGATTATCCATAATAAATAGGAGATCATAGTAGAAAAATGATAGTTTAATTTGCTTTTTTACTTTCCAAAAGGGCCCCAAATTCTTATGTGCCCAAGGACCCCAGCATAGTTTAAGACGGCCCTGTCTAAACCTTCCTCAAGAATCACTCTATTGATAGGTGAAAATCGCATGAAAATTCGTTCAGTAGTTTTAGAGTTTTATCGCGAACATACAAATAGACAGACCCCGACTTTGTTTTAAGTATAAGGTGTAGAGCACGCGTGTTTAATATCCTAGGATTATGGTCCTAAAAGCGGTTCAATAACTTCCACGTTACGAGCAAGTGTGTTGAAATAGTTATTTACGATACAAGTGCGGAAAAGAGGAAAGTCGAAACGAGAGGCGATAAATTAAAACACGATCGTAGGGAGTGTTTTAAATCGACACGAGTTGCGAATTACCTATTCGCACGTGTATCGTACATCCCGTACTAGTGCGGGAAAGTAGGACCATATGTACTGTAAAAGTAATTTTCCGTACTAGTTAATTGTTTGTTATCATTATTTCCGTACTAATAAGACTCGGACTACATTGATTCTTGATTAATCGATTATTTCTATTTGCTCAAAAACAAAACAAACCTAAATACTAACATTTTTACTGTAGCAGAGAACTATTACAATAGTCTGTAGGTAGATGAAATATTGGGGCATGAGAAAATTGATCATCTCATAAAAAAGTCGAAATTTATTTATATATTGAAAGGAAATTAGAATAATTCAGTGTTATGAACCAAGCTTGGTATTGCGCCTTATTGTTATTGTAAGTAGTGACAAAACACGATAAGGTACCTACTATTCATTTTCTTGACCGTACCTACATTATACCTAGTCATATAATTTTGTTGTTTAAATTATTATAAAAACGCCGATAGCCAACTACGTCCGGAGATAGAAATGATCACTTTTTAGGTTGAAGTTATCTCCAGTGGTTACCAGGGCCAATATTCGGGTTAGGCCATCACAGTCAACTATTGAATTGTCACGGAAGCTAGCACTGATTTTATCAAACAAATCAATGTGTCTTGCCTTAAACTGAGTCATATAAAGTACAAATTTAGACCTCTAAGAGGAGAGATGTTCCACAGAATGATTCTCTCCATGGCATCACTTTCGGTTGTCCATATTCAGGAGGATGGCGCGCGAGCCGCTACCATCTTATACTATTTACAAATTAACTATATGGATAAGCAGAAAGCGATACTTTAGGTTCATGTACAGAACGAATACTTCTATAGGCCTATTGATATATTCACGAAGAACCATTCTAGGTGTCATAGAAGTTGTTCGTATTTACAATCAGGGCTGACGAGCAAAACGCGCTTCCCGCTAACCCTGACTAAAATGTAGCACATAGCCAGTCATGGCAGCTTAATATGTAATCATTTTTCAGCAAGCTACAAGCTTACTTTCAAACATTTCGGCGCTATATTACTACCTAATGGTTCGCTTGAGATAAAAGTGAAGCACCTAATAGTTCACGTTCAACACTGGTGTCGGGTGATGTGTCCGGGAGACATGAGGGTCACGAGGGGTCGGCGTGTGCGAGCAACGCTCACACGTGGCAGGGCGGCGGGGAGCGCGCGGGCAACCGGCCGCGCCACACTGCGCGCGCACGCGCGTGCTCGCAGCCGGCGCCGCCGCCCTCGTCGCGCTGGCTCGCCTTATCTGAAACCACAAAATTAATATGAAATCAACTATTATCGACATACTAATACGACGACATAAATAAGTACAACCGCCATTAGACATATCGGATGGCCGCGGGGTGCTGAAAAAAAAACACTCACTCCAGCGCCTTGACTATAGAGGCGTGTTCAAATATTTGTGAGTAGCTTGGCCCGCTTGGCCGCTCCGATATGTCTGATGGTGACTGTACCATAGCAATGCATTTCATGGGCTACACCAATCTGACCAGGCAATTGCCGTGAAACCGTCCATTTTGCACTAAGTGCCTACCCTAAAATAGAGGTCCGCGCCGCAGCTAATTAATTTATTTTATACCTACTATTTATACCGTGCCCCGATGCATATGTTTTCGTATAGTCAGACCATTTTCTGAGGTTCTCGTCTTTGTACAAAAATAATGTTTTAGTTTAAAAATAACCAATATTTAATGCTTATACTAATGTAGTTTAATTTTATATGGTAATATTCTACAATAACTAAATCCAAATACAAGAAATACCGTTTGTACTAAAAATAAAAATAACGATGTTTTATTTTTTATTTGACGGGTAGGAATATAACAGATGTGTAAAGGGCTATTACTAGGGAAAGCAACACGGCTCTGCCAATGTACTGACAATTTTGTTTCGAGCAGCAGTGCTGTAGGAGAGGACAATATGATTTGGACAACGTTTTTGAATAGTAAATTTTTTCAGCAATAAGTCTCATGCAATTTTACTATACGATCAAAATAATCTAGATTAAACATTACTATTATGGTTTCCATTACTGGGGTCATTTTATGTTCATGTGTAAAATTTATTAGAATATACAAAATTGTTGTGTGGAACTAGACGAACTAATTTGCATCGGGGCTTGTACCCGGGATGGCGCTGCGTCGCCTGCGTTAGGTAGGTAATTTTTTTCTCTACACCAGCTCGTAAGAGAAAATAAACATACTACGTGACCCATTTTTAAATTTTTTTAACCCCCTTCTCCCCTCGGTGTAAGTAGCTGTACTGATAAATCCGCTGCTTGACGCTAGATGTCGACTACGACAATAATAAGCGTCTTGGTAAGAAAACTGATGTATGGAGTGAGCACTCTATGCTTACTTATTTCTCTATGTCTTGGTCTGCGATAAATTCAATCAATATTAAAAACGATATTAAAGAGAGAAAATACATTCTAAGGTCCCCTTTTTAAATATTGATCCTAGCGAAAAAGTTTGAATAACCTTTTTTGTAGGAAATTTTATGTAAATGATTCATGTAATAAAACATTTTTGCTATTGGCCATCGTTTACGAGTTATTTACGAATGACTAAAAAAGGGGACCTTAGAATTTATTTTCTCCCTTCTATATTTTTATATTAGAACAAATTGTAAGTAACTTTCCCACCTTAATAATATTTTGCATTGAGATCTTTCTGACCCACGCTTAATATTATTTTTTATCTCCCATTTACAAACAGATTTGCATAATAAACTATATATTTTCTTAAACGTAATAAGTGTAGCTTTACGACTGTAATTTTTATTTTTTGTATTTCAGATTCCTGCTACACTTTAAAAAAAAATTGGTGATTATAAAAAAATCAAAAATATGTTTTTTAGTCTTTTCTCCTTTATTCTTTTTTTTGTTAGAAAGTGCATTGTTTTTGTTCTAAAAATAGATTCCTCATCCTCAATTTATCCAAAAATGATATATTGCATGCCCTAATAGCTATAGTTTTAGAGAAATGTTGCTGCAAGTGAAGCGCGGCAGCGTCGAACTTTCCCCCTCCCCCCCACTAAATAAGAGGTGGCTCTCGACGGCTCCCGGTCTGTATCTGCTCAAGACCAGCTAAGAATCAACGGTGGCAAGTTTCAGCGCATAGTCTCAAAGTGCAAGGTGTCGTGCACTAACAAACCAGCTACAATGGGACACTTCCAATCAGTGGTGTCTAATTATTATAATAAAGACAATTTTCTTTTAACTTAGACGTACCTACTTACCTAACGGCGCGATTCGGGAAATGAATTAGAGATTCACTAGATATGAAATAGTAAAGATGTGTGAAGTTCCACGGCAAAAGGTACCTTATGGCGGTTGCCGCGCTTACGCTATTATTAACGCCGCTCCAATATTCAGCTGGGGCAATGGTACCTTTTGCTGTGGAACGTCACATATCTTTACTATTTCATATCTGGTGAATATCTAATTCATTTCCCGAATCGCACCGTAAGTAAAAATTACTTAGACGCAGATCGACTCCATAGCTCACTTTCGTATTACTGAGCTATGAAGAGGGCGGCGACGTGGCAGATCTCCTGCTCGGTGGTCGGATCAGGTCTCTACCCTTACAGGCCTCACAAAAGCAACCACCATGAAGAAGGCCGAGAGCAGGGTGGGATGGAAGCGATTGGTGACAGAGGTCATCGGAAAATTTCAAGACGGACACGACCTTCAGCAATGAAGAAAACGACTAGAGAGAGAGAGAAGAGAGCTGATAATAATAAAGAAACTTTTGCTGCATAACAACAGACGCGTGAGTCCTATTCGCAACTGACCGTTTTTATCCAGGATCTTGCAGTGATGACTGAAGACAATAGGACTACTTACTTAAATGTCATTAAAAAAATCTATTCAGTCCAAGATATCAGACGCCCCTTGTCTGGACCTAATGACACTACTTGATTGCCTGACCATAATGCCCTTTTTACCATCAGCACAGCACCCTCCCCGGGTTCCATTAGGTCGACTATGCCCAGATTGTATAATTCTCTATTCTAGTTCAATGTCTTGGCTGTGCTTTTTGTTATTTCGGATGCTTTGATTAATTTTACATGCTTTTTAACCGACTTTAATTTCATAGAAGGAGGAGGTTCTGTATTCGGTTGTGGCTATTTTTTTTTCTATGTACGTTCACCGATTACTCCTACATCCGTAGTCCGATTTGAGTAATTCTTTTTTGTTTGAAAGGAGCTACCTCCGAGTTGGTCCCATTTTAATTTGGTTCTTGTTCTGATGATGGGATCTATGAGGAACTGAGGGAACTCCTCAATTTTTAAAGGCACATGCATGGTGTTTTGGGCGTTTTCTTAAGCAACTCGAGCATTTTCTCCCGAAAACCACCAATTTAATGAAGTAGACCTGATGATGATGATTATTTTGATGATAATGATGATGATTTCTTTAAATGTAAGTATGTTCAGCGATTACTCCGGCACCTGTGATCCGATTTGAGTAATTCTTTTTTTGTTTGGCAGAAGTTACCTCCAAGGTGTTTCCGTATTATTTTTGGTTCTGGTCTGATGATGGAATCCATGAGGAATTGAGGGAACTCCTAAATTTTTAAAGGCACGTGTTAAGTGATTTCGGGGTTTTCTAAAGTAACTCGAGCATTTGCTTCCAAAAACCACCAATTTGATGTACTGCAACTGTAGCCTTACCACGAGTTTGACATTGACATATTCGCTAACGTCTTATGCATCTAAATGAAACTTTTTATGCATCTCGCTCACACTAAGGTTAGTACGAGCGAGATGCATAGGAAGTAAGTTACACACATGCTAGCGAATATATCAATGTCAAACTCGTGGTAAGCTGGTAAGGCTACTGATCGGGGGTTAGGGTTAGGAGTTAAGGGGTCAGGGATTAAGGGGTCGGGGAATGGCGGTTGAAGTGTTGCTGGTTCAGGATCGAGGGGTTCCTGGATCAGGGGTTGATGTGCTGTGAGGTTCAGTGATCGGGGGGCTGAGGGATTGGGTCCGTGGCGGGGCGGGCGGATGGATTTAGTTGACAGGAATTATAATTTCCCAGACGGACTCGAGAAATTCGAGAATTCCTGATTACATATTTCCTAAAGTAATAGGTACACAAATTTAGTGTTAAACATGATCTTGTTTTTCATTCATGCGTCGCGCTCTTAACAATGCGTTAAAACTAAAAATGGTAAAATAAAAACTTTTTACAAAAAAAAACCGACTTCAAAAAGGATGAAATAAAAAATTATCCTTTTTTATGTCTATGCGTTACCAACTGATATGTTTGAAGTCGGTGCCAAGCCAAGTAGTAACAATACCAGTCAAAAATAATCAGCTTTATGGCTATAAATCCCATTAGAACTGTACTAATAACTATTATAAATGTGTAAAGAATTCTGTCTGCCTCTTTGTCGCCTTTTCATGGCTAAACAACTGAACCGCTTTAGGTGAAATTTGGCAAGAAGGTAAATTCCTTGAATTGTTTTACATTTTGAAATGTAATCCTCTGGATAAGGGACGGGAAATAACTCAGTCCCAATCCCACACTTGCGTGCTATAGACTGTTCGAGCATTAGTAAGAAATGCTCTTTAAAAAATACGACGGCAAAAAAATGCATTTATATTTACACTAATGTGCCGACAAACATGGTACGGACTGCGCCAAGAAGGTTTGATCGTGTGTTCTGAGGTGTGTTCTTAGGTCCAGTCGACGTCAATGATATGTTTACACTTTTGCACCTTACTCCTTTGTAATAAGGCGAAAAGTGTAAACATATTTTTAACGTCGACTGTACCTACAGAAAGTACGTTCATTGTCGTCGTGTAAGGCAATCCAACGTAGGTAAATCCTTATCGAATCGCACCAAAGTCATGGTATGCTTCAAAATTTGGCTTGGCACCGACTTCAAACATATCAGTTGGTAGCGCATAGACATAAAAAAGGATAATATTTTATTTCATCCTTTTTGAAGTCGGTTTAATTTTTTTTGTAAAAAGTTTTTTTGTTAATTTTATTTAATGAATGGATCTTTTTGGGTGATCTTTTAGTGAAACATCGTAGGTAGGTATGTTTTGTTACGGTTATTTTTAATACTTTTAATTTATTAACTAATTATATCTATCAATCACGAATGAAGGTAACCGCTTTGTAATGTTCGGGATTCCTGTTCATTTTGATGTACCTAACTATTTGCCCAAACATTCGTGTTGATCATCACGCTCCGCGATTGTTGCGCCATTTAGGCTTCTTGCTAAATTGGTTGTTCAATACTTGTACAACCAGGTTGTATAACCCTAAATGGCATGACAGTCCCGTGTGGAGACTGTACATAGAAAAAACAATTATAAATAAAGTACAACATTTAAATAATATTCACTTATTGCTTCAAAATAACAGTAATATTTAGTATAGAATGATTAAAAATAAAAACTGTCGAAGAGCATGTCGGGCCATGCTCAGAGTAGGGTTCCGTAGTTACCCTTCCGTCACAATAAGCTAAACGGGAGTTATTAGCAGTGGCGGATTTGCAGTCTTTGCCGCCCTATAAACTAGGCCCTATAGCCGCCCCTTTCTCAGCACCCATCATATTGACTACATTTTGAGTTGTTTCTTGTTATCATCAGCGAATGTTTTTCACAATTTGCCGTCCCTAATATCTTGCCGTCCTAGGCCCGGGTCTACTTGGCCTTAGGGCAAATCCGCCACGGCCCTACCAAGGCCGCGAATAGCGTTTCGTAAGCCACACCCGCTAGCTTCGTCCCCCCCCCGCTAGCACGCACACATGGAAGCGCTTCGCGGTGCACTTGAACTCCATCTAACTTCAAAACAGTTAACTACCATAACGCGTAACGCGGTCCGCCAGGAACTTAAATTCGGACAGAAAAGAAATAGATGGCGTTGTTACTAATGGCAAATAATAAAATAATTACATATATTGTTGTAATAAACTTAAGACTACGTAGCCAGTTTTTATTGTTGATTATATTGATAATAAGAAAATAACACAAGAAAAGAGAGAAGATTATTTTTGGTAAAATATTAAAATATGATGAAAATAGATTTACTTGGGATTTACGGTCACTAAATGCAAATTACAACCTTATTGATATGGAATTACATTTTATTCATGTACCTAGTATAAATATATCGTATCTCCATATGTGTGTTCTACCGCTTGTACAATGATGGGCTGTGCTTTGAATAATTGTTTGACATGATGCCAACGGCCGCTTTCTATCACCGTACCGCTCGCCGTCGGTAGGGTGTTCATCCTCACATTATCGCGCAGTGTGAGGCCCCTCCCGCGGACGCTCCCTGCCGAGGTTTTCTCCTGGAGCTCCATCAGTGTGGGTGTGGGGTTCTTCAAGAAAGGTATGTCGGTAACGCGATTACAACCCTGGGGTTGCGGGCGTCCATAGGCTACGGCGAAAGCTTACCATCAGGAGGTATGCTTATTTGCCACCAACTCATTATTATTATTATTCTCTTTATTCATTTCTCATCTTAAGTTAGGTTATTTTATAATATGAATATAAAAGTAAAATATAAAAACACTTACAAAACCATAAAAATTAATATAAACACATTATAAAAAACCTAACCTAGGGTGCCGCCAGCAGCGGGGCAAGGCCCAAGCTACCGGTGGTCAGGGCTGCAGAGAGAGGAACCGGCGGACTATCCGCGCCGTGTCCAAGATCACCGCCTTCTGCATCTGACCCTTGATCCAACCACCTAGCGAGAGTCTCTCAAGGTGTTGGTCGAGACTCTTCGCTATTAGACCGTTTACTGAAACGACTATCGGGACAATGATCGTCGAATCAACATCCCACATGGCGGTTATCTCGTGAGCCAAGTCTAGGTACTTACTGGACTTATCCTTCTCGGCCTTCACGAGATTCTCATCATGGGGGATGGTGATGTCAACGAGCACGGCCCGACGTTGCGATCGATCTATTATCACAATATCAGGCTTATTGGCTACAATAGTCCTGTCAGTGATGATAGATCGATCCCAATAGAGCGTGGCACGACCATTCTCGAGTACAGGCGCAGGTAAGTACTTGTAGTACGGTACTTCGCGGTCCACAAGGTCATATAGAAGAGCAAGTTGCTGGTGAATAATCCTGGCTACGAGATTATGTCTGTGCAAGTACTCGCCGTTAGCAAGATGAGAGCAACCGGAAATGATATGCCTGAGTGACTCTCCGGGACGGCGGCATGCCCGACAGATGTCGACCGTACCGTCCTTCAGGATATATTTCCGATAGTTGTTCGTCATCATCACTTCGTCCGCAATTGCACAGGCAGAACCCTCGGTTTCTCCGAAGAGGTCCCCGAATCGTAACCAGTTCACCGACGCGAGCAGGTCCACATCGGGTCCCGTGAGGGCCTTGTAGAACCGCCCGTGTAGCACCTTACTCTCCCATGCCGCCCTGCGATCCGCAGTACTTAGTACCACAGGTTTGCGCCAGTTCTCGTTTGCCAAGGAAAGCGGCGTGAGGTTCCTATCTACTGCCACCACATCACGATGCATCCCACACTCGTTGTTAAGGAAATAGTTCCTGAGATTGTACACCTCGTGGTTGTGGAGATCCTTGGCGTTTAGGAAGCCTCGGCCTCCACACTTCCGTGGGATGTACAATCTCATAACTGACGAGCGTGGGTGTAGCATGCGATGTGCGGTGAGCAGTGATCGGACCCTCCGATCCAGGGCGTCCAGCTCGGTCTGAGTCCACCTTAGTATGCCAAAGGAGTATGTGAGTAGGGGCATTACCCAGGCGTTGAAGGCGCGCACTTTGTTGCCTCCTGACAAAAGACTGTTAAGGACTTTTGTGAGCCGACTGAAAAAGCGCTCCTTCACCGACCGTCTAATACCCTCGTCCTCAATACCCAACGACTGTGACATACCAAGGTATTTATAGGTTTCTGATTCAGAGATAGATCTGAAAGACATTGTCTCAGAAAGTTGTAAATTTGTTGAATTTACAACCCTCCCCCGCTGTACATGCATAACCGCACATTTATCGACACCAAACTCCATGTGGATGGCACTACTGAAGACTTCGGTGGTTTTCAGTAGCTCCAACAAGTCTTGGCTATTTGGTGCAAATAATTTGAGGTCATCCATGTACAGAAGGTGAGAAATGACTTCACCCTCTCTCCGAAGCCGGCAACCTAGTCCCAAATCCTTCAGCAGGGTGCTGAGGGGATTCAAAGCTAGGCAGAACCACAGGGGACTCAGACTGTCGCCCTGAAAGATTCCTCGCTCAATCCTTATAAAATCCTGCGGGCCAGAGCGGTCACCCCCGCCTCCTGGTTGACGAAGGACTGTGGTCCACTGTCTCATACACGCGCTTAGGAAGGCTCTCAAAGCTGCATCAACTTTATACAACTCTAAGACCCTCCCCAACCATGAATGAGGCACCGAATCATAGGCCTTCTTGTAGTCAATCCAAGCGGCTGAGAGGGCACGCTTGTTCCGCCGGATTTGTTGGCAAATGGTCATGTCTATGAGGAGGAGCTCTTTAGTACCACAGGACCCAACCCTACATCCATTTTGAGCGGAAGCCAGAATATTGTTTGCGACAATGTGCGCGTTGATTTTTGCTCTCAAAATGGATGTAAGGAGCTTGTAGAGTGTAGGCAAGCATGTGATGGGTCTGTAGTTCTTCGCTTCCGTGGTACTACCTAGGGCTTCCAATACCGGGATCCCGGGATCCCGAAATACCGGGATCCCGTCTGTTTAAACAGATTTTTCAATACCGGTATTTTTTTATGAAATACCGGGATCCCGGTATTTTCAAAAACAAGGAAAATGTGCCTATTATAACGTTTAAAATCTATTAAAATGGTCAAATTCGGCTGTATCAAAAGATAACTTGCCAATTTAATTAAAGAAGATCATTTAATTGAAACAAGATCTGTGCATATGCGGTAGATAAATATTTGGTGATGAATTCTGATGTTCTGGATATATTAAGGGGCCACCCCACGCGAATGACCTTCGATCTGAATCCCTTAGTTTTCTAATGTTTTTTGTAGCTTATTATATTAACAACAACAGCTTGAAGCAATATATACTGCAAAACGTAATTCAAGACCAAAAAAAGTAAGAAAATGTTGCCACTTTTTACTAGCGCGTCTTGTATTAATGCAAAAATAAGTATATAAAAGTACTTTTTTAACTCGCAGGAGTAAAATTACTAATAAATAAATTATCTTAGCGTGATTATTTATCAAAAGGAATTTAATATTTTACAAACAAATTATTACAGTGGCAACATTGTCTTACCTTTTTTTGGTCTTGAATTACGTTTTGCAGTTTAGTATCCTATATTTACTTCAAAGTTCATTGCCTTCGAGATATTTGGCATCAAAGTTGAACAATTTTAGGCTTTAAACTGGTTTTCTGGCCATAACTTTTGTGTTAATTAGTTTAAAATGAAAACCCTGGACACGTTTCTCGAGACGTCAAAGACGAACCCAAATATTTAGATTTCGTACATGTAATTGTAAGATTCTTCACTGCAAACTAGATACGAAAAAAGTGTTTTTTTTTTCTATAATTTTATAATAATTAAATATAAATAGTTCTTAAAATTTTATCAAAAAATAGAAAGACATTAATTGTAATGGCATACGAATTTTAGGTGCCAAAGAATATTTATTGGCTGCTTATTAGGTTGAACTAAAAATGTGACTTGTGAAGTCAACAAGGCGGATAAAATGATTGCCAACCTGGAGGGTTGACATAATTATTGCAGATGGCGATTATTGTTTAATATCCTAAGCTAAGGACATACATATCTGGTGTAAAAGTGAGCCTTTAAAAAAAAACTCAATTTTTTTAAGCTACTTATAGTCAATACCGGGATCCCGGGATCCCGGTATTGATGAAGACAGTTTCTGTATTAATACCGGTATTGAAAGAAGTCCGGTATTTGGAAGCCCTAGTACTACCGGACTTATAGAGCAGGAAGGTGACACCAGTTGTTAAGGAAGGTGGGAGAGAACCAAGCTCGAGGGCTTGTTGAAATTGTACTGCCAAGCGCGAGTGAGAGCATCGGAACCACTTTAGCCAGAAGTTGTGCAATCCATCCGGCCCAGGACTTTTCCAGTTCTGGGCCGTGCGGATGGCACAACTGACGTCATCGGGGCTGATGGTGACTGCCCCCATAGGTTCGATGGACTCGCACTCACGCTCGACAACACTCATCCAACCCCCCTCGGTGTGTCCGACAGGCACCGACCAGATGCTACGCCAGAAGTCGGTCATGGCAGTAGCATCCGGCGGCTGCGTGTCGGGCGCACGAAGGTTGGCTTCCTCCCACTTTCGGTACACCTTCCTTTGGTCACTTTGAAAAAGGCGATTCTGCTGAAATCGATCCACACGCTCTCTGTAGCGGCGAATACGGTTTGCCCATGCATAGACTTTCTGCTTTAGAAAGTCGATGCGCTCTGTGACATTGGCCATGTAGTCACGGGGCCTGATATCCGTCCCCGCGAACGCCTGGTTCACAAAGCGCATTACTCGGGGGCGATTGTTGCCCCCCCTGAAGCAGATTAGTTTTGCGATGAGAGTCCTAAACGAGCCGATACGTCGCTCCATCCGCGCTTGCCATGCAGGGACACCTCCGACGGTCCTAGGTGCACGTTCAGTGTCCGGGAACTTGACGCGAGCAACACGGCACGCCGCGATGGCTCCGCAGTACATGATCGAGTGCGTATCATCTAAATCTTTACTAGTCCGCAAATGTGGTTCTAGTAAAGCGTTTAGGGCTCCCATTAGCGCTAGATTGCGTCTATTCATAGGCAGACGTGGTAATCGGGGCCTAGAGTTGGTTGTGACGCGATACTGCGTAATCGCCTCTTCCAAAGTCCTCCTCAGTTGCTCATTAGCAGTTGTATTCACATTCTGACTCGCGAAGTCCCCCTCGTCGGTATAGAAATCAACCCGCGGCGCCCCCGGTGCCAGGTCGGGTGCGGGCACCGGATCCGGCGACGTGGCGGGCAGATCTCGCACCGAGGTGGAGTCCGCGCGAGCAGAGAGAGCCTCCTGGCGAAGCCGATCAAGTGTCGCGTCATCCAAGCGTTTTAGCCGCTGAATGACGCGCACCTGATCCGATAATCGCTGCTCCGACACGTTGATGGTAGGTTCAAGAGCCTGAAACAGAGGCAGTATTCTCGAACGATAGGCGGATAGCTGTGTTCCCCCCTCTGTAGCCCCATAATAGGCGCGCATGACATTCTCGTTCATGTTTCGAGTCCATCTCATGCGTCGCACTATACCACCGGCAGCGGGAGCCGTGGGCGGGGCAGGATGTCCCGCAGGCCCCAAGCGTGCCGGCAGCGGTGGCCGCCCTCGTCGCGCAGGTGGTCGTGGCGGCGGTGGCGGCGGCCCGCTCTCGTCTCTGGACCCGTCTGTGTCAGGCGCCGTTGCGAACTCGTCGCCTGACGACGTTGTGGACTAGGAACTGGGCGGAGCGGGCGGGGGTGGTGGTCGTGCGTTGTTGGTCAACTCCGCTGCTCGTCTTTGACTTCTCGTAATCATTCTTTTGACACGTTATTTATCGTTTTGCCGTAATCTTGTCTTGACCGTTTTGTCAAACAAATGTCATAGGCATAGAGTTATATATAGTATTCTAGGTCCATGGTCATAGGTATCCGTGGCGTGTGTATGGAATTTGAGTCACACGTATTATAGTCGATATTTTACGTTTCCACATATTTAGCCAGGTCAAGGGTTCATTTGATGGCAAAATACACAATAGATTTAACAATAAAAACGTATAAAAATATAATTATAGCAAATAAGATTTACGAGACGTCTGTCATTGTCAGAGCGGTTTTTTTTTTATTATTATTATTCTCTTTATTCAATTAGGGTCTTAGGTTAGGGTTTTACAATGTGAGTATAAAAGTAAAATATAAAAACACTTACAAAACGATAAAAAATACATATAAACACATTATAAAAAACCTTACCTAGGGTGCCGCCAGCAGCGGGGCAAGGCCCAAGCTACCGGTGGTCAGGGCTGCAGAGAGAGGAACCGGCGGACTATCCGCGCCGTGTCCAAGATCACCGCCTTCTGCATCTGACCCTTGATCCAACCACCTAGCGAGAGTCTCTCAAGATGTTGGTCGAGACTCTTCGCTATTAGACCGTTCACTGAAACGACTATCGGGACAATGATCGTCGAATCAACATCCCACATGGCGGTTATCTCGTGAGCCAAGTCTAGGTACTTACTGGACTTATCCTTCTCGGCCTTCACGAGATTCTCATCATGGGGGATGGTGATGTCAACGAGCACGGCCCGACGTTGCGATCGATCTATTATCACAATGTCAGGCTTATTGGCTACAATAGTCCTGTCTGTGATGATAGATCGATCCCAATAGAGCGTGGCACGACCATTCTCGAGAACAGGCGCAGGTAAGTACTTGTAGTACGGTACTTCGCGGTCCACAAGGCCATATAGAAGAGCAAGTTGCTGGTGAATAATTCTGGCTACGAGATTATGTCTGTGCAAGTACTCGCCGTTAGCAAGATGAGAACAACCGGAAATGATATGCCTGAGTGACTCTCCGGGACGGCGGCATGCCCGACAAATGTCGACCGTACCGTCCTTCAGGATATAGTTCCGATAGTTGTTCGTCATCATCACTTCGTCCGCAATTGCACAGACAAAACCCTCGGTTTCTCCGAAGAGGTCCCCGAATCGTAACCAGTTCACCGACGCGAGCAGGTCCACATCGGGTCCCGTGAGGGCCTTGTAGAACCGCCCGTGTAGCACCTTACTCTCCCATGCCGCCTTGCGATCCGCAGTACTTAGTACCACAGGTTTGCGCCAGTTCTCGTTTGCCAAGGAGAGCGGCGTGAGGTTCCTGTCTACTGCCACCACATCACGATGCATCCCACACTCGTTGTTAAGGAAATAATTCCTGAGATTGTACACCTCGCGGTTGTGGAGATCCTTGGCGTTTAGGAAGCCTCGGCCTCCACACTTCCGTGGGATGTACAATCTCATAACTGACGAGCGTGGGTGTAGCATGCGATGTGTGGTGAGCAGTGACCGGACCCTCCGATCCAGGGCGTCCAGCTCGGTCTGAGTCCACCTTAGTATGCCAAAGGAGTATGTGAGTAGGGGCATTACCCAGGCGTTGAAGGCGCGCACTTTGTTGCCTCCTGACAAAAGACTGTTAAGGACTTTTGTGAGCCGACTGAAAAAGCGCTCCTTCACCGACCGTCTAATACCCTCGTCCTCAATACCCAACGACTGTGACATGCCAAGGTATTTATAGGTTTCTGATTCAGAGATAGATCTGAAAGACATTGTCTCAGAGAGTTGTAAATTTGTTGAATTTACAACCCTCCCCCGCTGTACATGCATAACCGCACATTTATCGACACCAAACTCCATGTTGATGGTGCTACTGAAACCTTCGGTGGTTTTCAGTAGCTCCGACAAGTCTTGGCTATTTGGTGCAAATAATTTGAGGTCATCCATGTACAGAAGGTGAGAAATGATTTCACCCTCTCTCCGAAGCCGGCAACCTAGTCCCAAATCCTTCAGCAGGGTACTGAGGGGATTGAGAGCTAGGCAGAACCATAGGGGACTCAGACTGTCACCCTGAAATATTCCTCGCTCAATCCTAATAAAATCCTGCGGGTCAGGGGGGTCATCCCCGCCTCCTGGTTGACGAAGGACTGTGGTCCACTGCCTCATACACGCGCTTAGGAAGGCTCTCAAAGCTGCATCAACTTTATACAACTCTAAGACCCTCCCCAACCATGAATGAGGCACCGAATCATAGGCCTTCTTGTAGTCAATCCAAGCGGCTGAGAGGGCCCCCTTGTTCCGCCGGATTTGTTGGCAGATGGTCATGTCTATGAGGAGGAGCTCTTTAGTACCACGGGACCCAACCCTACATCCATTTTGAGCGGAAGCCAGAATATTGTTTGCGACAATGTGCGCGTTGATTATTATTATTATTATTATAAACGATATTTTAGACTTCTAAGTACATAGGTATATACACCGATAGATAGTTAAATACTTTGGTCTATGAGACGATATCCTTCTATTCGCGCCTACATTTGTCAAAGGATCACGCCGAATTTAGCCTACCATTCGATAAGCATATATATGTCGTAGGCCGATCGTAAGATCAGGCAGATCGTAATGTTCCTGTGTAATGTTTTGACGATAGTCACATTAAACCAATACATAGGTAGGATAGGTTCGTTAGGTTGCTTCAGATGCCCGAAGGGCAAACTGCCCAGAAATAGGAGCCCGCGGGGCTCCGTCGACTCAGGGAACGAGTCAAAGATTTTCACGTTTCACGATATGCCTAGGAATTTCACGATATGCCTGATCTTACGATCGACCGCCGACATATATATGATAAATTTAATCATATTTCTTACAATCTCATACATATATTAGATTCCAACGGACACTTCTTAGTAACAAAAATAAGTAAAAGAGTAATTAAACCAAATCAACACATCCTGCGCCATTACATAGAATCAATGACAGTTTATAAATGGACGTCTAGAGCTAAACAAAAATGTATGGCAGCAGAATACATTTCTACGATGTTCCTGATGGTTGATGCTAATAACGCTTACTTATAATGTTCTTCAAAGAAAAACATTCATACCACTAACGACATACTGTTTTAAGCACTAAGTATCAAAATTGCAAACAGAACTGCGATACAGTAAAAACTTTTTTTTCCAATGACTTTAATTGTAACATGCCCAAATGACTTACGTCAAAAGTGAATAGCGTGTGAATAGCGAACGAATATAGAACGAATAGAGTCGCTATGGATTGTGTTTTCATATTAATTATTACATATTTATTTGATGGTATTTTATGAAATCTAGATGAGCACCAATTTACAATTAACTTTCACCGGCTTTCCCTATTGGAGTCGTTTATTTCTTCTTTAAAATTGATTATTGTTTTTTTTATAAAACGTTATTTGATATCAGGGTATGAATAACACAAAAATAGGTTTAAAGTAACTAAACTAAAACACGAATATTTATACTATGTAGACTTAAAAATACATTAAAATACTTAAACTAAAAGTAAAGGGAAAATGTATATCTAACTTATTTATAAATTGCGTATATGATAAAAACCTACAACTTAAGAATCCTAATTTATTTGAAATAATTTAAGTTTATTATTAACTGCCTTTTAGGCAAACATAAACAAACATTCTTTTTTGGAAAAGTTATTGAATTTATTATAACAATCCTGTGATGGTTACTATATTCCCTTCTCTCTCTGGAACTGAAGTAAATATGTTTTCACCACACCAGCTCGGAAAGGCTTACTTTGCACTTCAAAAACTGATAGCAAAGTTGCATTTTATTCACATGTGAGGCAAAGTAATCAAATGCAAATTTTGAGTTGTTTTCTTATGTTTGCTGGTAGAATTGACTTTTAAATGATGATTTTGGATGATAAATATTTAAAAACATTTATTTGGATTTGATTTGGTTTGATTTTGTTTGATATTTTACATTAAATATTTGCTTCGGGTTGGTGTGATGAAAAATGTTGTGATTCACTCGGAGGCAAATTTTGTTTAACCCTCGTGCTTTGAAACCCTCGCAACGCTCATGATTCCATTTTCGAACCACTCGCTACGCTCGTGGTTCAACTTTGGGATCTTTCGTTTGCTCGGGTATCAATATTAGCACGAGCGGTTAAACAACAACTTTGCCCCCTTGTAAAACAAATAACTATTACTTAAGTGATTGGTTTTACAACATTTTGGATGCTATAACAATTTTTACTATAATATAGCTCTAACTGTTATACTCTATTCCGGTTCGCATGTTATGGCTTATTAATTTATGGAACGTGTATTAAATGTATGTATTATCATAGGTATTTAAAAAAATCTATTAACCTAATATCAACTCATTCGATTTTTGTTCCTTGACAGCCTTTCTAACCTCAAAATCGTAGAGAAATCCCGCTTTTATAATGTTCTGTGAAGTGTCCGTGAATTTCAAATTACTGTCGGGACTTCCATTTCATGTTTAGAGCCTGATAATATACCTCCCATGTTTAGCGAGTGTTGGGCCAAACTTGTATGGGAGCGAAACATCATCCTTTGCCGCCTTTTTCTACTGACAAGATCTGCTTGACCAACTATAGATGTTTCTTAAAAAAAAATAAAAGAATGTTTAATTTAAGTAAAATGAGCCACCTTAAGGTTTTAAGGCACTTTCCGTCCAGAGCCTATTATTTTTTTCCACCCAGTATAGTAGACAACCATTTCTTTCGACTCAATAAAGTTTTACAGTGGAAACTGGACTGTATTAGAAAAATCGCTGGTAACCCAGGCGACACGTTTTGAGTCATCGCAACATACTAAAAAGCAAAATTTGTCAAAGTAATTAAATGTATGCCAAAAATACCGACAAATTATGTTGAAACAATGAATATCAAAACAAAAGTCATAAACCAATCATCATTTCTTTAATTGGCAACTTTAAGAAAGGGACAGATAGATAGATAGATTTAAGCCTCTCGCTCGGCACGTTTTTCTCATTCCTCCTAGTCAAGCTAAAACAAACTGTATAATGATAGTAACAGAGTACAGTGTATTACATATTTCACTTTTTCCACAGTATCCTGTCATTATTCATTATAAATTAGAAATTAGGTATGTGAAATTGTACTGGCGTGCGGCTTTCAAACCTAAGGTCGCGGGTTCGAACCCCGAACCGTGTGAGTTTTTGTAAGTAGGGATCTTTTTTTAGTGGTACTTAAATAATTATAATGTGACCTAGAGTCCTAGAAGATATAACAAATAGGTATGAATAAATACTTACGAATAAAACTTTTCGTAATATTAAAATAACATAAGTAATTATTTTATTAATACACATATTTCAATAATTTTAATTTATTTGCGTATGAAACAGACAAGATTTATTTTAAAATTTTAATTATTTTATTTTATGATTTATTTTTATATTACAATAAGATAAGCAAAAATAGATATTAGAGATTTTTATAGATATTTTCGAAAAAAAAATACAAAAAGTTGAGGATGGTTCAGGTTAGAACCGAAGATCGGTCACTCATAGCCCTCATAGGCGACGCAATTTTCACTGATGCCAAATATCACACAGCCACCAATACATTACAACAACTGTCGAAATTTCCTAACCCGTTGTAATTGTTCAAAGAGTATATATTTTGACTTAGCTAAGCAAACACGCACACATGCGTAACGTATAGGCCTGTAAAGATGTCACCACTTGTAGTAGACCTCCGATTCCGTTACTACTCAATGGAGCTACGACTCATCGTTTATTGGATATGTAAATTTTACGTAATCCGGAGCGCTGCGCGATTTGACATAGGTCTTACCTCTTTGAGGCCCGACGGCCATCTAACATTACTGGCATAAAGGATGCACTTATGACTTTGACGCATGACAGAATGAGAAGCCGAATTGCGTAAAATGGGCGTTTTCAGTTGAATTCATAAAATCAAAAACGATGATAAATCCGTCGGTATAATGATAATAAGTAAATATTCTTTGCTATGACAATTAAGACGAGATGAAAACCTTTACTTTAAAGTGGATTATGCTGGATATGGATGTGTTTTCTAGTTGCACTGAGGTACTTAAGGAAAATGAAGAGGTAACTTTGGATTTATTTTCTATCGAGAAAATTTTAAGCATTCGTGTTTCGACTAGCATGAAATCTCTTATCATATAGTCAAAAAACATATATCCGAAAATCACATCTGTTTATTTCCGGGGCTAGCCACTGCCACCTTTCTAAGATCCTGTTATTTTGCGATGCACAGCCTTACGGTACCTTTGCCCCTGCTAAATATTGGAGCGGCGTAATAATAGCGTAAGCGCCAGCCGCCATAAGGTACCTTTTTCCGTGGAACGTCACATATCTTTACTATTTCATATCTAGTGAATCTCTAATTCATTTCCCGAATCGCGCCGTTAATCGCAAACATTGTACGAATAGTTTTTTCATGTTTATGAATATCAAATTGTTTCCTAGTCAGAATTTAGGGTGTTATCATGTAGAGGGGCTGGGAAAGAGGCAGGAAGGGGGGACACAGCAGCCAGCACAGGCACGGTGGACCCCACGCGGCATCGATTCGGGGCCGGGCCGGGACCGACCGACCCCGTGCACCCGAGCACGTGGCGGAGAAGGGGGCGAGGATGGCGGGGGCCGCGTACGTGACGTCACAGGGCACCGCGATGCCGCAGCGAGTATCGATCGTTCCTGTACTCCGCATTCATTCAAGCCGACGGTAGGAAGGCTGCACCTACCACAGATGCGGTCTGCATTACGTGTGCCATGCTATGAATGGTGTTTGCCGGCCGCCATTCACTTACTTTACTAACATCGGATTTCCATACCCCATTGAATGTATTAGGTACGAAAAGTCAAAATTGAATAGTAATAAATATTAAGCAAAAAAGCCAAATACTTGTCAGTCTGTCGTCTGTATCGAAAGTCCTTCAAAGTTATTTACAAAGAGCTTTTTACATCTTTCTGAATTTAATACCTAACTGACGACAGGGATGCTGCAATACGTAGAGATATCTCCACGGTGTCTTACTTATTGCGGGATCTTTGTCGTCAGTTACTAACTTCAGGAAACCACCTCTTTAACAAAGCAAAATTACTATTACGGAAAATATTGAAACATTATAAATGGATATGTACGGTCAGAACTGGCCCTTGTGTTTTCAACATAGCGCATCCCATCATTTTTCAGTAGCAGTTAGGAATATCACAAAAAACAAAAAACATATTACTGGCAGCAGGTAAAGAAAGTCTTACGGTGCCTAAAGAGAAATATTAACGCCGTAGTATGAAAAGAAAGGGCGTAAAAATGATAGGTAGTAATTTGTGTGCCTATAACCTTGATTGTACCCAAAACATTCATAATCGCCCCACATACGCCAAGAATGTGAGAGGATAAAAATAGCTGCAGAGCTATCGTTTATATCCGTGTGAAAACGGTAAGACATATTTTAAATTACTGAAATGAGTTTCAGTTTCAGAGAGAAAGCAACAACCACCAACAGCATTGACTGTTTTATAGTGGTACATAAAATTGTAGAAGTTTATTAAGGGTGCCAGTGCCAACTGAGCTTCAACGGGCGTCACATGATGCAAACATCCATACATCCATTCCATCTCCTGTCGCATAAGTGCGTCCTTTGCGTTTTGTTATTTGGAATACATGTACTGAGTGTAACATAAAGAACAGTGGGCTGGACATTTGGAAGGCGTGCGCATAGCCGAAGTGAACACGTAGAGGCCCTTTGGATACTTTAATGCAGCGGTCGGCAACAAGCGGCCCGCGAACCTCTCGCTTGCGGCCCGCGAGCCTCCCTGGTTATTTTGTATGTAATATTGACAAACGACAATGTCTGCTAAAGTCACAAATATTACCAAAGTGCGGCCCGTGTCAACTTTGTTAACTACTATGTGATGTGACCCTTGGCTGCTAAAAGGTTGCCGACTGCTGCTTGATGAGAGGTAAGGGGTATACCGAGCGGGTACTGCCCTTGCCCGTGTCATGGGACGCACAGAGAGTTTTTTTGCAATTGGTACTTCTAAGGCGGAGTCGGCACTCGTTGGTAGTTTTAGACGGCAGTTCTTCACTAGTTAGTCCGTCATCCCCCCTGGTTCCTCCGAATCAGGTGGCATGCATAAACGCATTTCCATTTCCCCAATGTAAAGAAAAAAAGGTACGTAACACTATGTAGCTGTCTGTGGCTATTATCATTCACATGTCTCCTGTGTCGACACCTAAACATTAGCTACCGTGTAGTCATTTGATTTTTTTCTTATCTGTAACTGAAAGGTTTAGCCTGCAGAGGCTCGGAAATGAATGGTTTGTTCTTTAAGTAGTCGGTAGACTCACCCAATGGTCAGACGTCCGTTTCTATTGCTTCGGCAGCATGCAGGTTGTTGACGCGGACGGTGCAGGTGGTGTGGCGGCGCGTGGTCGGCTCCCGGCGCTGCGCCGCGTCGTGCGCCGGTGGCTGCGCGTTGTTGATTTGCGCCTGGCGCTGCGCTAATCGCTGCGCTTGCACCTGTTGCTTCTTCTGAAGCTCTTGCTGTTGCAACTGCCATGACAAGTAGGGTTTAAATGGTAAGTATTTAGCAAGTTACATAAGTAAGCCAGTTGTGTAAGGTTAAAAAATAAGCCTAAACATAAGTAGCCAAACTGACCGTATTTAGGTAGGGGGAGCTTAGGAGACTTTTTCGGGTGGGAAACATGAACCAATTAATTTAAAAAGTGCCTAAATAAAAATATGTATTTATTTTATCTGACTCCGATACCTAACGATACCTATTTGTGCATGACTCGTGGTTACGTGCATGCTAGTAAATATTTTGATTTTGGCCGTTTTTTTATAAAATTTCTGTCTAGTGACCCCAGCCGGTTATCGTTAAAAGCATGAATGTCAACTTATTTATAGTTAATTTGGATAAGCACATACCTACCAAAACGTTTTAGAATGATAATAACGATATTTTAATTTCTAATGCCGGTCTGGCTTTGTGAAACGAGACGAAATATTTACACCTTTATCGTATCAGAAATCACATTGAAATATATATTTATGTAAGTACTTACCAATTTTATCCAAAATGGTTTCATGACGACCAAATAAAGTTAACACGTCAAGTCATTAACGAGTGTAGATATTATAGGCAACTTAATAATATATGGATGAGATTATGTTACCACAGTTTGTGTACGAGTAAACAGTAGGGATTTAAGAATTGCACTGCGAAAAACGTTGCGTTGTCAGTAGAAGGTTATGAGGTAAAGTAGATGTATATATGTACCTGGTTAAGACGCAGAGCGTCCTGGTGCTGGAGGGCCGCGAAGTCGTCCATGTTGCCTGCCTCGAGCGCCGCCTGCTGCTCCAGCAGCAGCTTCTCCTCCTCCTGCAGCCGCCGCAGGTTCTGCTCTAAGTGCGGGTCCGCTACTAGAGCGTTCTCGTCCAGCTCCATCATCTCTGACGACGAATCGTCGCTCATTGACGACTTCTTCTGTATCGGCCCTGAAACTGCAGCAAATGGTCATGCGCAGATCAGATGATATAGAGATTGAAACCACAACCAAGCTAATATACAGCGCATTATGGTTACGTTAATCACACTCTCGTGTTTTGATAAGGGTGTTATTTTTGCTAACCATAAATTGGACATAGGTACAATGAACTTGGAATAGTATTCTAAAATAAAATGTATCTTACAATTTTTTTTTAAATTTTTGTAATATCGCGTCATATTATTATAGCTGTATTCATCCAAATAAATTAAAAGGGAAGTCCGTTTAAGTATTAAGTTACACGTCCTGTTGCGTTAAGAAAAAAGTAGGTATGTCAATGTTGTCTGGTTGGAGCAAACCGAGTTAAATTGATTTCAACAGTTCCAAAATATCGCGAATTTGAACACTCAATGTCTGGCTAGCTGCCATCGCAAGCTAGTAACATTCTAGGGAAAACCCGATTTAATTACAATGAGAACAAAGTTTAGCATCAATTGATGTATTATATTTATATATTTCGGGGATCTCGGAAACGCCTCTAACGATTTCGTTGAAATTTTATGGGGGGTTTCGGGGGCGAAAAGTCGATCTAGCTAGGTCTTATCTCTAGGAAAACGCGCATTTTTGGGTTTTATATGTTTTCCGAACTTTAACCTTATATATTTATATTAAATAGTATTTGCTTCAATTTAAATGCGTAAAGGTAACATTAGACTTTAACTCACCTCAAAATTGTAAGGGACAACTCGAATTAATGTTTTAAATTAAGTATAACAAAATTCATAAAAACCCCAAGTACTGGCTGAATAGTCTGATTAACAAGCTTTGAACCATGCAGCTGCACTGTCAATAACAATTACTGTGATTTATGAAATACGAAACGCACGGCATAATAAAGCACATAAAACAATCTTGACATGTACCTAACAATAGAAGGCATTATTACAAAAAACACCAGCAGGTCTTTTTTTAATATATAATCGTATGTACATAGTTTTATTTTGGACTGTAAAGAATTTCCCAGCAGTAAGCAGAGAAGTCGGTAGGTAAGCACTTCGTGCGGTAACATTTAAAACCTCGTGTTTACGAGAACTTAAAAAATGGCGAGTTCTTTAATATTTATTAATGATTTAAAAAAAAAAAGTTTAATAGCCTGTTTGCAAAATAGTTAAACTTAAGTGGAGTTATATTATTTATGTAAAAATACATTCATTTTTAAATGATTAGGTGAGAACTACTCGACAGTTATTTCAATATTTGAGTATCAAAAAACAAAAGTAATAAAAACTGTATGAGTAATTGAAAGTACCTACAGTCAGCAGCAGCAGTGCCGATGCGAGTGGTCGATCTTCAGATAGGTTATACTCTTAGGGCCAGTTGCACCAACCACAGTTAACAGACTGATCAACGTCACGCAGCAGATATCTATGAAACTTCCCATACAAAATTTAGCGAACGCTTTAACGGTGACAGACGGTTTGGTGCAACTGGTCCTTATTCTCTTAACATAGTTAAAATTATCTGAATATAGGTAAATTTCAATCATCATACTCGCTATCTACTCTACTGTGGCTGGTAACTGTACATTAAGAACTAACAGGGGTAAGCAAGCGGAAGCTAGGGCAAACTAAAATATTAATGTTAACACGTATAAGCAGTCATAACTTACCTGAATTGTTCACATCATCTTAAGGCAAATTATATCTAAAATAATTTTATCAAACTAAATGTAAGCAGTAATTCTAAATCGCAAATAAAGCGATGTTTGTGTATGATAATTATTATTGTAAACAGCTAATGCCTTAAGCTTAGAATAACTTTAAAATTGGAGAAACTTCCTGTCTTCAAGTTCAAGTCTCACCCAAGACAGGTCTCTACTTTTATAATATTTTATTTTAAGCTTAATAGCATCGTTTGCAGACGTTTCTGCTTGATAAAAAATTAAGCTAATGCATTTTCATAAAACTTAATTGAACAATATTGTTATTTATACTTAACAAAAATTTAGGCAATAAAGGGCAGCTACTAAAACAAAAAAAAATCATTTCAATATTTTTTTTAAATGTTTAATACCTTAATGTAAGTAGTAACCTACAACATTTATCACGTAAAATAAATATCTCATTTCATTTATTAAGTAATCGTATTATTTTTTCATAACATATACCGGGTGTGGCCTGTAACACGAGCAAATAATTAAAACATAGATTGTACTCCTCAAACGGTGACACTTTTGTTCAACAACTTTTAAAAATTATGAAGTATTGAGACTCCCCATTTTTCATACAAAATAAATATTATCTTCAATGGACGCCATCGCCACGCCATATCATTGTGATTGACGTTGCTTGTCACGCCTTAAACATAACAAAATTCGCAATACATTGCGTCTTAGAATAAACTTTAAAGTGTATTAAAAATCAAACCACAAGTTATTTTTAAAAGTCTCTGAACAAATGTAGGTCAGTATGAGGAGTACAGCCTACAGTTTAATTTTTTGCTCATATTACAGGCCACACCCTGTATATTGCTAAATAGTAAAAGGTATCCTTGTCATCGTACTTATTTTTGTTATAGAGATATATTAGAAGTGGCCTACATATTTAGTAACGCAAAATCAGTAGGTACTATAATTTATTTATTAAAAAAAATTTGATTGTACCTACTTTTTTATAAATGCGGGGTTGCAACCATAAAAAGAGCACAATTTCATTCAATTATATTTTAAATAGAAGTACTATGTTGTCGGGGTAATGTTTATGTTTATAATGTATGTATAACTGAGTAGGTAATACTTATATTGATCAATTAAAAACGATCCCTTCAAAAAAAGTTTTTTTTTTCTATTTTCCGTTGTAATAGAAACAATGCTTTGCAGTACCGTAAAATGGAGTGAGTAGGGATTGCGTGGAGAGTTGGGTTATGAATGGGGAGAGAAGGGATGCCGAGGGGGGGGGGGGGGGTGAGATGGTTTTTAAAGGCTACTGCTACCTAAATAATGTATTCGTATTACAAATGGAGCTATAGTGATATTCATAATTAGAGTCTGGCTACTGAAATTTTACACAAATGTTTGGCGGGAAATTCATAAAATCTTGGGCTGGTCACACTTTGTGTAGTAGGAATTATAGTTTTGATACTAGAAAATATTTTTAATTTTCTGTGCACACGTAAGGTACCTAAGGATATAAGTTAAATATACGTTGACGTGCACTCAAAGACAGCTCACATAATTTCTACCACTATGAAAAGTACAGTCAACAATAAACACATATGTTAACACTTTCTCACCATATACCATTGTTACAAGGCGAAAAATGAAATGTAGTATAAATAAGACCTAGCTCGATAATACCGTAATATTAATCCATCACCAAAAAAATACATAAGTACTATGCCAAATATGCTAAATGCTAAGTATCAAAATATTTATAGAGCACCAACCTCCGAATTTGTTTACATTTGTTTAGGAGTTGTAAACATTGCAGTTTTTCGTTATACAACGCTACAACTCGACTTTGCACATTGTCGTAATTATTTACCAGCTTAAATAATAGTTTGCGAACCTCACTCAGTATAGACATTATGAATATTATTTAAAATAAATCCATTATAAACCGCAAACAATTTGAATGAATGACATAAATTGACAACTGACTTTTAGCTTTTTTTTTAAATCATAGACAATTGGTGATACAACAACGAAATATTTGTCAACAATTTTTGGCTAGCCAGACTCTAAGAAAAAGAAATCTATCCAACAATGTTCCAAAATGACCTTTGTATGCAATCCCATCTCACCCCAACTACGAGATACTACGGGGGGAGGAGAGATTTTGTGTTTATCGGTAAAGTTATGGCATGGAACTACCCAAAATCATAGAAAAAACTAAAATACAAACGTCCGGAACATTTATTAAATATACCATTCAGTTTACATACATAAAAATAAAATGTTATCGAGGTTTGTATGTCAGTTTTCTCCCTACTCACCCCATTTTACGGTAGTTTAAGTTTTGTAAATTACGAAAATATCAATTTGACTATCATATTTTATTTTTCCATAACTTATATCTACTATTTACAATATTTGAAGTATCTCTTAATTGTTAATATCACAAAGATCGTCCCTGTCGATGAGTGGTCCATTAAACATAAGCACGAGCACAACACTGGCACAAAACTAATAACTACAGCGTATCTCTTCCGTGTCATCTTCTTTTCCACCTGAAATTACCGAAAATAAAACATAAAAGAAAATAAACAAAGAAGCATCGCACATGCAAAAATATAAGTGAACAGCGCAAAATGTCTCATGCGGAAATTTGCATATACCTACTTATTCAAATTATGGCAATAATTTAATGCGAAACGCGTCTATTACTAAATGATTTTGTATAAATTGTGTTAGTTAGATAATTTGCTTTGGGTTGTTTATCAAAGTCTTACAGTGATGTAAATGACTCGACACTCTTTCAAGTGTCGCTTAATTTCCTGAAATGAGCAAGTGTTTAGTACCTGCTTATTTCATAAAATCCTGAATAGTTTGTCGATTTAAACAAAAAGTCTTATAAATTATAAAATAATATTAACATCGGCCGCCCATTGTACATTTTAAGTCAATATTCATTAAAACAAACAAAGTAGCATTTAATTTGTTTCGCAAAATTTTCTAACAAATAAAATTCAACTCAAACTCAATTTATAATAATTATAATACGACTATGTACATCCAAACTTCCTTAGCTATAAAAATAATGATGACAGTTGTTAAATTTTATATCAAAATCTAGTTGGATAGAAAAAGAGCTATCACAATTGGACGCTTAAAAATATATGATCCTAACTATTTAAGTAATAAAAGTATATCATCAAGCCTAATAAATCTTTAGTTAATGTTAAAAAACAGGAAAAAGGTGTGATTGTGTCATTTAAACTCGTTGCCCTGCTCACGTATAGTGAATAATCACATCATGCAAACATGATTATGGTGGACATATAATATTTGCTCGTTAGAATAAATTTTAAACCATACCTATGGTGCAAATATCTGTAATATTACCAGCACGCATTAACACTTTATTATCCTTGTTTTTACTATACTATGGAAGGCATTTCAGATTACTAATATTATATTGCCAGCACAGTCGTAGCGTTACTTCATGCTCACTTACTTAAATAGGGTTCCCCCATGGTCCCCGGCAGGTACGGACAGCTGGTGACGTGGTTGAAGTTCTGGGACTGCATCTCCTCCTGATCAGTCTCGCGATGGTAGAAGTAGTTGAAGTTGGAGACGATGACGGGCACCGGCAGCGCGATGGTGAGCACACCGGCGATCGCACACAGCGAACCGACAATTTTGCCCCACACTCCAACCGGCCTAATAAGAACACGTATTCATTAGACAACCATATACATTATTTTATTATCAATTGTATTTACAGGTAACATTTAAATAAGACAGATAAGATTAGCTACGACTGAAAGATCAGTCTATGATGTAGGTTATGAAAAAGATGAACGCCGTGACGGTGAACATGCGTTACTTGAATGATGTATTCAATAGGTATGTACCTAATAGGAACACGTCTACTTGCACATACACCTACTTGACATAATTATTAAAAACAATATAACGTTCTTATAAGAAACAGGTAGTTATCATCGTATTATAGAAGACCATTCGCAGAGCAAAATAAGATTATCAAATAATAACAATTTCATTCATCACCTTTCACACTCGCTAGCTTTTTACTGTTTCTAAAATTGGGCATTGCAATTTATCGCGTTGCTTATTGAGTTTAGCGCCAGCGACTGCATGCAGTTAAAGTGCAAAACATATTAAAACGTATTGGCCATCTTATAATAGTTTATATTGACATAAACTACGGAGAAACGATATAAAGATAAACAACACGTCTCTTCTCAGTTTTGCACTTTAATCGAATGTAGTTAGGTTAAGTTGAACTGAAAGTAATAATACGTAACAGAAACCTACAGAGTGAAGATGTTGCTACGATATGAACACTACGACATGAGTCAACATATTGCAATCATGCCTAAACATCGCCGAAATAAAACACTGCAATTTTCTCTATCGAAAATGGTGTAAAAGCTATTTTATTCAGTGACAGGAAGCTAATGATGACAAAACAAGCGATGCTAAATCTGAACACCAATTTTACATAGTAGGTAGCCTTATTTAATGTAAAATTTACCGCTATATTCAAGACTGAAACAAACGCAACCAATCCATAGAATGTTTATGGTAGGAGAAACAGACAAACATTGGTACAAAGGTTTTAAGGTGATTTCAAGCAAAATAATTCTAATGCCCTAGATGAAATTTGTTCGAAAACGTGCGTTCAATATACATGACCACCACCATTTTCGATGAGCTAATCAAGTCACAACATTGAATTACAAGGGGTAGGTAACATTTATTTTATAGCAAGCATTACAAAGGAGCATACATTCGGTCGTGGGCTGGTATTTTTACGTACACATACATTTGTTTCACTTCAACTCATTCGAATTGATTAAGTACGTCAACTGTGCAGTCGACTTTGGGCTATTATTCAAGAATTAAATTATACTAAAGTTGAAGTGTCTACAATAAAAGCTGTTCCACTCATAAATACGCTTTTGGAGGGGCGATTGTCACACCGACGACAGCACACAATCATTGATTGAGAACAGTAATGTTGGGGTATCACATTTAGGGAAATTTTACAATAAACACGCTGCCATGTAAAATTGTAGGGGTTCAGGAAGAGAACGATGACAAACAGTAGACTGTCATTAAAAAAATAACAAGACAGAAACGAACTTTCTTGAACGTGCAATAAGTATGTATAATATATTATGATAAATAGTGGGTAGAGTGTAAAGTGATCGGTTAAAAGTTCTAAGCGAACCGACAATAAAATCATAGTGAAGCATAAGTTACATGACGTGGCGAAAGAAAATCACGAACGTGTTATAACGTCAAATGTGTGGAGTATAGTAGGGTAAAATGAAATGACGAGAAGGCGTGGATGAAACATAGGGTGATGTCGATGTATCATACGTCATGTCTCCGTATCCTACGGTCGTCATTGTCACGACCGCCCACCAAAACGCATCAGGTATGGATTTGAAGAAGCTGTTCTCACTTCCGGCTTCAGCGAAGTACACCGCAGATGAAAACAGCACCACACCTTTAAGAACAAGCACACACCAACGGCGAATACAGTGCGACATACAGGCCAGGGAGCGCTTGCGAGCGGACGGGGGCAGGGTGGTGCGCGACGCGGGTTACCTCATGTCTCCATAGCCGACGGTGGTCATTGTAATGACTGCCCACCAAAAGGCATCAGGTATTGACGAGAAATTAGTATCGGGGCAATCTTTATCAGCAAAGAAAACAGCGCTGGAGAACACGACCACCCCTGCGAACACAAAGTATGTTGTGTACGCAAGCCTCAAGCCCGCGTCGCGGCCTCGTCCCGCCCGGCACCGAACGCGCGCTGCGCGTTTCCTTCCGCAGCTGCTCTGCTTCAGACTGATACTCCTTTTTACTTAATCTCAACACGTTTATTCAAATTCCAATAGGTTTTTTTAAATTATGAGCTTGGAAATTATATCAACGCTTAACGTTACGTGTGTGGACTGGGGATATTTCTTTTAATTGTTAAGTTATATAAGATTTTTCGATTCGTCATAATAAAATTTCTTAGATATCACGTCTTTCCACTCACCTATGAACAGGAAAAATATCAAAAGTCCAAGTTCTCGCATCGATGCTTTCAATGTTCGTCCCAAGATTTGCAATCCTTTGGAATGACGGGATAACTTGAAGATTCTGAAGACTCGTACGAGACGAATCACTCGAAGTATGGCGAGACTCATGGCTTGGTTAGTCGATTTGTCCTGCGGGGATACTGGCGCCCGGGGAAGGTTCAGTGTGTCTTCCTCTTCGGCGACTACGGTGGCCAGAGTGATGAAGTAAGGAATGATAGCTATTATATCTATAATGTTCATCACGTCTCTAAAGAAATTAAACTTGTTCGGACATGCTAAGAACCGCACTATCAATTCGAACGTAAACCAGATTATACAGAGAGTCTCAATGAGGAAAAAGGGATCAGTGATGTCGGGCACTTCATCCTCTTCAATCTTGGTACCATTTGTTGTGGTGTTAAAGACCTTGTAGTGCTTAAATTCTGGAAGCGTTTCCAAGCAGAAGATGACGATAGAGAGGAGGATGACAAACACGGAGATGATGGCAACTACTCGGGCAGCCTGTGAACTCTCAGGGTATTCAAACAGAAGCCAAATCCTGCGCTGTCGTTCGTTTGAAGGGAGAGGCTTCTCTTCTTCCTTTATGAAACCTTCATCCTCACTGTAATAGACGTTATATAAATTTGTTCAATATTCCTATAAAAACTACAAATTTAGAGACTATTACTACAAAATCATGAACAGGCAACTCTCAGTAACTCTAAACACACTAAGCGTGTCTATGTTGTTCTTGAAAAATGGAATAAGTTTATGAAAAAAAAAATATAAACAAATTGTTAAAATTTGATGTGTACCGGAATTTGTTGGTGGCTTGCTCGCCAAGTTCGTAAAACTTAATTTCCTCCGAGAATACGTCCAGTGGAACATTGACCGGACGCCGCAGTCGTCCGCCGCTTTGATAATAGTATAGGATTGCGTCGAAGGAGGGTCGGTTCCGGTCAAAGAAGTATTCGTTCCTAAAAAATATCACGAATATACATAATATTCCGTACAATTTCCTTTGATATCTCATATTCATTGATTGAATGATGGAGCTTAAAGGAGTTGGGATGTAGTAGTTTAATCATTTTTACTAATGCATTTATATAGCTGATTATTTACACTAGGGATTAGGGACAAAACCTAATAATTGCTTAGCACTGCATGCCACGCATTGTGGCTTTTGTAAGAGTAACATTTCTGATTATTCTCATAGTAAGTTACTTTTACATTTTAGGTAATATATCGTCCTATTACTGCAAATACCTATTAACTAAGTGACTTTATGACGAAAGTGGTTTTATTAGACCTTTAGAATGAATTATTCAAGCTTTACAAACTGGTAAAACCCATTTTTTGATACTACCTTTCGTTCCGAAGATAGCTCGAGCGTAAGGCAACATATTGATGATTTTGTAGCATTATGTACTGGAAGAAATTGAAATGTGTATGATAACACAATGATTCATGTGTTCTCCTCCAAGTAAAAACTGTTACCAGGTTTTAACGTGTTTTTGCATAATCATTATTCATTTTATGAAATTATAACCATTGTATATTCTAAAAGTAGCTTCTATGTATACATATTTGGTATTTGCGTAAAAGATTATCCAGCAAATTATTTATTTTATGCCAAGCTAAATATACTAAACATCTTTATATTGTTTTGTCTGAAGATCTACGTATTCATTAAACTGCAATATCTTTCTGCCAAAAATCTGTACAGTGACTTAGTAGGTTTTGCATGTAACTTTATTCCAATGTTAACATGTAGTTACTTTGTACAGGCAGACCCTACTAAGTGCGCTTAATACTAGCTTCGAACAGTAGCTAACTTAAAGTATAAGTGGTTTTACCTGTAAAAAATATTGGAATTTCTTATTGTAAGCTCCATAATTTTACTGAATAACTATTACTTATTACAGTGTTTTCACTAAAGAAAGTCGTCCATACTATTCGCCACATTAATACATTTTGCTTTTCAGCTAAATTTTCTGCCGTATTCTTTTTTTACCTTCATGTTTACCCCCCTTATGCGGAAGACAGACTAATACTGTGTTTTAAATAAGTTTAAACAATCAAAATAGTGTTTTTGGTGAATTTTGTGAATCTAAAAATTTATACAGAGTGTGACCGTAAACTCATTATTTGATAAAAGTTTTTTTTAATTTAAAATTTAAATTATACGTGTTCAGCAAAGTATGTTGTTTTACTGCAAATTGGCAGCACGTAGTAATAAGTTATTGGTATTTGAAATGAATAAACTGAAACTTTATTAATGTATCTATCTCATAAAATAATATGCTACAAAAAAGTTAATAATCGTCTTCATCACTGCTGGATTCTGATGCTGCAACATCCGGAACTCGGTTAATAACGGAACACAGTTAAGCGAGCGAAATCAACCATGATATTCTTCAGGAATGACGCCTTTATCGCAAAAACTGAGTAAATCCTTTTTCTTTGCTGCAGAGATCGCCGAGAGTTTATCGTACATTTTTAGGGTTCCGTACCCAAAGGGTAAAACGGGACCCTATTACTAAGACTCCGCTGTCCGTCCGTCCGTCCATCCGTCTGTCACCAGGCAGTATCTCACGAACCGTGATAGCTAGACAGTTGAAATTTTCACAAATGATGTATTTATGTTGCCGCTATAACAACAAATACTAACAAGTACGGAACCCTCGGTGGGCGAGTCCGACTCGCACTTGTCCGGTTTTTTTTCTAAACCCTGACTAAGAAATGCTTCAGAAGTCGGGGGTGGTTCCACAGAGTTGGGATTCGTTGCGTTGGTACCTTGTCCTGTACCAAGAGCCAGATTAAGGACTCGCCGTCTTGCGAGATGATGCCGCAGCCCTGGTATCAAAGTTACAATAATTTGCAGATGTGTCTATAGTTAAAGTACACATATTTTTGAGTCGCCTTTGACGTATTTTTTTTTTATCTTTATCCAGAGGCCTTTATTCCCATTGAAGTCCTTGCTTTTATTTTTTTTTTAATATAACTTCACCGAAACGTTTGAGGCCGTAAAACCCATTGTATTTAATTTTTTTAACATTATACAAAACATTGTACACTCCTTTCGAACTAGTATTCTTAAAAATGTTTTTCCGATCCATCATATCACTTTCAATAGGTACTGCTGTGCATTGAATCGGCTTCCAAGTAAGAATGCCCCGCCGCAACAGTCCCTAACATGTCAAAGAATTTAAATACGAGTTTTACGACCTAAAACGTTTAGGTGAAATTATATTAAAAAATAAAAGCAAAGACTTCAATGGGAATAAAGGCCTCCGGATAAAAATAAAAAAAAATACGTCAAAGGCGACTCAAAAATATATGTACCTACTTTAACTAAGACACATCTGCAGATTATTGGAACTTTGATACCAGGGCTGCGGCATCATCTCGCAAGACGGGCGCCTCCCTAATCTAGCTCTCGCTACAGGACATGGACAAGGTACCAACGCAACGAATCCGAACTCTGTGCAACTACCTCCGACTCCTGAAGCATTTCTTAGTCGGGGTTTAGAAAAAATGTACGATAAACCCTCGGCGATCTCTGCAGCAAAGAAAAAGTTTACTCAGTCTTTGCGATAAAGGCGTCATTCCTGAAGAATATCATGGTTGATTTCGCTCGCTTAACTGTGAAAATGAAGTTATTGACCGAATTCCGGATGTTGCAGCATCAGAATCCAGCAGTGATGAAGACGATTGTTAACTTTTTTTGTAGCATATTATTTTATGATTAAATAACCAAGATACATTGATAAAATTTCAGTTTATTAATTTCAAATACCAACAAATTATTACTACGCGCTAACAAATACCTACTTTCTTTGGTGAAAACACTGTAATCAGTAATATTCAGTAAAATTATGGAGCTTACAATAAGAAATTCCAATATTTTTTACAGGTAAAACCACTTATACTTTGGTAGATTTTCAGTTAAATCGAAAAAACACGAAAACCTATAGGTATTTACTATTATTTTGTGGCTGGTAGATACATTTTATGTAAAGTAAAGCCGAATCTAATAGATTTATAGGTGTAAATGCATTCCTGAGGGATATATACCAAACTGTATTTCTACAGGCAAGGGATATATACCAAACTGTATTTCTACAGGCAAAACCTATTAAGTGCGCGACTATTTCATTTTAATCCTGTTTTTATCATCAATTAAGTATACACAACCTGAATCTTTGTAAATTTGTTCATATTTTTACATAGAAAAAAACATCCAAACATTCAATTGTCATTGTCTGAAAACACGATTTTTGCACTTAATAGGTATTTGCAGTAATAGGACGATATCTACTGATCTATCATAATTTTTGGGTATTCAATAATTTATTATGGAAGAGTTGATTTTTGATGAACTTTTGGTTGGCTATAAATACTTCGGTTTCATTAACGTAGGTATTATATGCATTCAAGGTGCGTAGCCAATACGGTAATCTCTCTCTATCACTCTTCCTTATTAGTGCGACAGTGACAGTTGCGTTTCGTTCGCTACCGAGCGTAAACGATTGGCATCTTGCCTATGCACCCTGGTATCTGAAATGGATCATATCTCAAAACACAATCGCTCTTAACTAGAGCCGTACTCATTACCTATTTCCGAGTGAACATATTTAGTACCGACTGAGGATAACTTACCGTAGTGGGTCAAAGTATCGTATCCGCCTAGACGGATCTCCTAAAAGTGTTTCTGGGAATTGATTTAATGTCCGTAGTTGGGTTTCGTATTTTAGTCCGCTAACCTGAAAATAAAATAAAATTTTAACAATAACAAATAGTGCATATTCAAGAGGAACAACCTTCATACAACACCGTCCGCGCGTGTGTCATCGGTGTTTTATACTATTTTTCCATTTTATGACTTTTAAGGCTTAAACATCTGATTGTCCTGGCCGCTGCACCAAAGTACAGTTAAAGCAAAAGAAACGCATTTTAGGCCATCTAATTAGCACAGAAAAGGTTAAAAAAATGTTAACACTAGATGGCGCCATTAATTAAGAATATACTTTTAATCAATAGGGTATTTGACTACTAACCTACTAGTCAAATCAGTTTCTTTTTTCGAACTGTCAAAACGATTTTGCTACTATGGAATTTATATGAAACACTAGCATGTGACGTCACAATCAAATTACCTACTATTTATAGTTTTATACGGGTTTAAAATAGAAATTGTGTCTAAAATGAACTGCTGTCCATGTTTTTCTATTAATCTTCCGATGCTTTATTTCGTGCATGGTGTAAAATAATTTATTATAAATACAGGCAAATACCCTATTATTAGGAAATCAACTTTTGTGAATATAACTGCGGGCAGGCTAGTAAGTATAAGTTGAATTATATTCTGACATAATAACCGATTTATTCTTGTCCTCATCGTGGTATCGTATCGAGCGAACTCAAGGGTAGATAATTCTTTTCCGCACACTTGTTCGAAAAAGACCTTATTTCATGCAGTTGTACTGAAGGACAAGGGCCTGAATTGTTCCCGCGGGAGTTATGGATGAATGAGTTTATATATATAAATTTTACTTTAGAAAAGCTGACGTTTAGAGTCTGTTCGGAAAGAGAAGAGTCGTGGAATGTATTGGGTCCCATACATTCCACGACTCTTCTCTTTCCGAACAGACTCTCTTCTTCTTTATATTTAAGAGCTGTGCTCTTGTCGGTGGAGCAATCTCCAACTCGTCCGGTCCTCTGCCAACCTTCTGGTATGACACGACCTGAACCTTTTCTTTTATTTGGTTGAAATAATTTATTCTCGGTCTTCCTCTTCCTCTCTTTCCCTCTATTTTTCCTTCTATGATGTTCTTTAGGAACATGTCGTGTCGTAGCAGATGTCCAATTAGTACTCCTCTTCTATTTTCTATTGTCTTTATTATATTTCTTTTCTCGTTAATCCTATCTAGAACCCTATCATTTGATATTTTTTCCGTCTAACTAATCCCTTCCATTCTCCGCCAACACCACATATCGAAGCTTTCTAATCTTTCTCTCTCTCTTTGTGTCAGTGTCCACGTTTCACAGGCGTATAAGGCGATGCTCTAGATGTAAGATTTAATAAAATGTTTTTTAGTGTTAGTAGGCATTTTTGATTTGAAAATATGTTTTTTATTGTTGAAGGTTTGTTTGGCTATTGCGATTCGAGTAATGATATCTTGACTACATCTTGATTTATTATTAATGATACTCCCGAGATATTTAAAGCTATCGACTTGTTCCAAAATAGTGTCATTTAGTTTAATTGGTCTGTGTCTCGTATATAATTTTGATGCTGTTAAGATTTTTGTTTTGCTGATAATAATTTTTAAATCTGATTCCTGTAAAATTGAGTTCATATTGTTAAGCAATAGTTCTAGTTGTTCACTGTCTTCTGCGAATGCTGCTATATCATCAGCATAGCGTACGAAAATAAATAAATAAATAAATATTATAGGACATTTCTTACACAAATTGACTAAGCCCCACGGTAAGCTCAAGAAGGCTTGTGTTGTGGGTACTCAGACAACGATATATATAATATATAAATACTTAAATACATAGAAAACAACCATGACTCAGGATCTGTATCATCATACAAATAAATGCCCTCTCCAGGATTCGAACCCGGGACCATCGACTTCATAGGCAGGGTCACTACCCACTAGGCCAGACCGGTCGTCAAAAAAAAGTATCTTGTTCCCGTTGAACTTGACTCCACCCTGGTCCTTCTCTATTATTTAGGTAATGGAGTTTTCTATGAAGGCGTTAAAAATTAATGGCGAAAGTGGACACCCCTGTCTTACTCCTTGTGTGATCTTAATGCTTTCCTTTTCTTCCCCTATCTGAATTAAAATTTCCTGATCTCTATATAGCTCGTATATTACTCTTCTCTCTCTATAATCTACTCCTATTTCTTTTAGCGTTTTCATCATAAGTTTCCAGTTTACTTTATCGAAAGCCTTTTCTAAATCTATGAAGGCAACGTGCGTATTCAAACCCAAATCCATACGCCGGTCTATGATCATCCGCAGTGCTAAGATAGCCTCCCTTGTTCCTTTATTCCTTCTAAAACAGTATTGATCTGGTCCTAATCGACTTTCAATCTTTGCTTTTAATCTATTTTGGATTATTGTTAATAGTATTTTAGAAGCGTGAGATATCAAACTTAACGTCCTGTGCTCCTCGCAGCGTAGAGTGTTTAGCTTTTTTGGCAGTGTAACCGTTTTACTTACTTGAAAATCTTTCGGGATTACTCCTGTCTTGTATAGACTCTCTTGCACAGACTCTATAATTTAATATTTTTGTTTATGTTCAAACGTATTTCTTTGTATGGGAGTTATAGCTTTCTTTTTTAATTATGTCACTAATTCATACGAATCAAGTAGATTATAAGTAAAATACATATTTTTTAAGTCAAGGTATAAGGGAGTTTTACATTTAAAATACTGTCGATAATAATTATATTTTTTCTTTATGTTTAAACATTTATTTTGTTAATTTAACCTTTTCGATACCAATGACCGATATCTCCGCACCGCACCTTCCTACGCTCAAGATTCTAAATTACACTATAGAATCTTTCGGTCGCACGGGACGGGATTCAAAATAAGCACTCGAAGAAATATCAAACTTTGATCTCTTGATGTACAAATAATTATTGTTTAAACTCAAATAATTTGTACACTTGTAGTGCATAGTATATTTCTTTCCTTTTTTTTGAGTATCGTATGATTTGAATTGTAAAGGTTTTTCAATAAATAAAAAAGTGATTACGAATAAAAATATAACTAAGTTTAAGTGTGTCATTTAGGAACCCACGTGTGGTAGTTTTGTTTCATCTGGTAGTTACTTCTTTACTATTTTTCTTTTCGAGTATCGTATAATTTTAATTGTTAAGATTTTTTAAGAAATAAAAATGTGAAAAACTGATTTATTTTAATTCATTTTCAATGTACCCGAAGGTCGTGAGAGGCACGAGATCTGTGGATTTTTGCGTGAAGGAAGAACACACATCATTCCAATATCCAAAAATAGTACACATTTTCATATTTTTAATATTAGTAGGATATGTGTTCTCTACGTAAGAGTTCTTTTGGTCACCCAAATATTTCCAAGTGAAAACCTATTCTGATAAGCTGAAAATCCAACACTGTGTTCTTTAGGGTCTTTAACAAGTAAAGTCTTCCCCAACCTCAGGTATCATTCGGTTACTTACATATATTTGTGATGGCCGATGATGGGCCGGATATCCTACAACTAAATATTAGGTAATCGTTAGGTGATTAATATGAAAACCCTGTCCACGAATGTTTCAGGACACTACCAAACGTAGAACACTAATGAGGATGATAAATGGGATACATTTTACTAACTATTTAGGTATATACGTAATTACCTAAATATCTGGGAGACCGACCTTTGCTCGGAAAACATATAAAAACTCAAAAATGCGCGTTTTCCCAGAGATAAGACCCGGCTAGATCTATTTATCGCCCCCAAAAACCCCCATATAGCAAATTTCATCGAAATCGTTAGAGCCGTTTCCGAGATCCCCGAAATATATATACATATAAATAAATAAATAAACAAAAATTGCTCGTTTAAAGGTATAACATAAGATTACTAATAATGGTTATCTAGTAAACTCCACGTTACTGATATAACGCTGTAATAAAATGGCGACTACGTATCCAGGAAATATTCGCGGTTAGAATAAATGCGTAACGGGTAGCGTAATGTTAGTTAAAAATGTTGATAAAAGCGCGTAGTTTGGGCCAGCTACCACGTACCTACCCGCCGCGCGCCGCCACTGCGCCTACCGCCTACCACGTGGCGCCCTTGGAGAACACACAATAAAATGTATTTTTGGACCGGTCCATTGCCAACCGCAAAACTACATCCGTGGCGGCGAAAGAAACATCGTGTGAAACTCCGATGTGCCCGTGAATCATAAATCTAAATAAATTATGCTTACTTTGGGTGCGCCTGTAAATATTGTCTTTTTGTCTCAATGTACGCGATTTTACGCAAGCCGGTCTAGTGGTCCCGGTATACAGTACACGCTGTAGGTAAACGACGTACTTTTTACTGTCAGAAAGCTATTAGCTAGACACCGCTACTTACACATTTGTAAGGAGTAGTTGCACATTGTCTAAACCCTAGGATGCTATAGCGTTTCAGTTCTGAAGCTGTTGAAATATATTGATTAAATATCCATAGATTATGAATGTATCACATGTAAGTACCTCGCCGAATACATCACAGCAGGCTGATATTCAACCAAACCACCTTTGTATGTACACAGTTATACAATAAAAAATATTCTATTATATTTAAAACCACGCCGTACAGAATCGTAATTTTATTGTACATACTATATCCCGAAGGTTTACAGTGGTTCTACACGTAACTATGTTTTAAAAAGGACTGCTTTTTATAATTACAATTATCGTAAATCGTGCAATATTAATAAAGTTGTATACGATATTGCACATTGGTAATAGTATGTGGTAACTATTTAGTAAAAAAAATACTTAAGTAATATACCGTGAGTTTTTAATGAGTTCAAGTGATGTTTAGTTATATTACCTTTGTTACCGTGAAAACCCATTTTAAGTGAAAAGGTTAGTCGTCCTTAGTTAAAACTGATTTTCCGTGTCGCCTTAATGTAAACGCGTTTTCCCTAGTTAAAACTAGTTTTCAGTACTTTTCAGTACCTATCGCATTGGTGAAAATGTGTTTTTACTATTTATTTTGCAGTCAGAACTAATTTTAACAAAATGCCTTGGTGAAAACTAGTTTTTTAAAGTAATTGTGCAATCACACATCGTACCTATGTTTGTTTATTTTTCAGAGATAATTCTTTGTCATTAGAACCGAGCTAACCAAATTTGTTTTAATTTGAAATATGTTTTTTTAGCTTAATAACAGATATTTCAAGTAAGGGCCGGATACCGGTATCTATTTCCTTCATACAATTATTAACCGGTTAATGATTTCGATTAATCACAAATCTTGACGTTTTTTTAGTTTTTTTGTCCTTTAAATCATTAATTTAATAGAAACACCCATTTTAAAATATAAATAGAAAAATGAAAAGTATTTAAGAAAGATATTCCAAAAATTATAAATACCGGTTACCAACCCATGAATTCCAGAATAATAACAAATTGCAAACTTAGTTCGGGAATGTTTTTATTAATTAATTAAAAATGAATATCTAAAGTGGAGTTCAATAGAAATTGCAAATAATTTTAACAAACCAATTTACCTTCATTTCTTCGTAATCTCGCACTTCTTGTGGACAATCATAATTTTATCAACAGTTTATATACTTAAACCTTTTATTTATATCAATTACTTACTACCCAGTTCAAACATATATAAATTATTAATATTTCAATTAACACAACTTTTAGGTTATACGTCAAATGCTAACAAAATATGTTATATATTTGTTTACATTATTTGTGTTTTTTCATGTCAGCTTTAGGTAAACGTACTCGTGCTCGACGCGGTCCCAGTACATGTCATTTTGAAACTTAAGTCATTGTCAATAGAGGTGACAGCATCTATATATACGTTTACCTTATTTACAGTAACAATATTAGGTAATAGTTTTCGTTTATAAAACCTAAAGTTGCCCGGGGCATAATCCCCAGGACGCTTGCTGCGTTTCCCCGTTGGATTGCCAGAATTAGCCGCTGAACGAAATATTCACCTAGTCGAAGGTCGTTAGACACCCAGACAAGTTTATGAGAAATTGTCATTTATTTACTTGTCTTTTCTACTGTACTCCACTTTAGTTAGATGTGTTATATATTTTTCGGGTTGGATCTTAAATCAAGTCGCCTTGTTTGAGGATAACTGACGCAGTGGGGGTATTTTTTGGGTTGTTTTTAAATGATTTAAAGCACTTTTAGCTGCTGGAGATAAGTTTTTTTTTCATTTTGTGGCTATTTTTGTACACCACAGGTACATACCAAAAATCGAAAATCAGAGCACTCCACTATCCGAGTGATCTTATCTATCCTGAGCCGAGCAAATTTTCTGTTTTAAAGTTCAAATTTGTCACGGAACCGAATTTGTCAACCCCGACCCCACGTGGTCTTTGTGGTCCCTACCCCTAGAGTGTATGTAATAGCCCGGAGGCGCGGAGGGAGGGCAGCCCCCGCCCGCCGTAAGAAAGTGCGGAGCTGCGGAGGCGAGCGTTGGTGCCGCACTTTCTTACGCCAGGGCGGCGGGGCTGTGCTTCCCGCAGCGCCGGAGCCACCACGGAGTCCACCTCATCTTCCCCCCCTCTCTGTATTACAATCTTTGGCACTGTCATAACCTCAAATTATAACCATGAATAATTCAGAAGCCAAGCATCCCCGCGGGGGGAAAGTTGCAGGGGGGGTTCCCCCCCTCAAATTTTCCCCTCCTTCCCACCTTTCTATTAAGGCGACTTGATTTAAGATTTTTACCATTTTAGAATTACAACTCAAGCTCTTTCATATGATACCCCACTCAGTGGCGTAGCTAGGGGGGGGCGGCGGGGGCGGCCCGCCCCGGGTGTCACCCATTTGGGGGGTGACACCCGACCGTGAACATCAGTAGTGCCATCTATAAAAATTCGTAAAACTGTGGCAGATTGCATAACCGCCATTAAGGAAATAATATACAACCATGAGGAACCCGAGAGATTTTGACAGAATATTCCTGATCATATTTAAAGACTAAAATGTCCTATAAACTGTTTTGGAATTCGCCTAGTTTCATAGTCCAGTACCACCAGCATAGCAATGTACAAATTGCAGAACATTCCCAAAAACCGGAAACGTTCTCGAGAATGTTCTCAGAACATTCCTGCAACATGGAAATTATTGTTCCGCCATCTTGGATCTTTTCCAAAAAAAATTTTTTGTCATAGGAATCTAGAGGCCTCTATCTCCCGCCATGCTAAATCTCAGCGCGCTCGGACCAACTTGAAAAATTAAAAAAAAAAGTCGGCCATTTTGTTTTTTTTAATGCAGTTTGTTTTGTCTCGGGGCCCTCTATGACATTTGGTCGAGCACCCCCCACCTATCACGCACCGTTTAAAAGTTGCCATACGAAATAAAAGTGGCCAGTTTTCCCGCAATTGTAGCATTTATTCAAAAAAAATTTTTTCATATGTATTTAGGGGACCCCGAGATTCCGTGACCAAAATATCAGCGCGCTAAGACAAACTTGATAAAAATTCAAAAAAAAAGTCGGACATATTGAAAAAAACATGGCGGCGTCAAAAACTGCCAGGGTCCCTCTATGACATTTGGTCGAGCACCTCCCACCTAGGTCTGACCGTTTGGCCGGGCCGTCATACATTTTTCTGACCGGAAGCGGTAGACCAAAAGTCGGAATTTTCTGGGGGTAAGGATACTACACCTAAACTATCGTGAATATTCATGGTATAAACTACGATAAATAAATAAATTCTCGTTCTCGAGAACATTCTCAGAAGTTACCAAGAAATTCTCATGTGGAAAGTTTCGCAAGTTTGGAAAGTTTTTTTTTTTAATTATGTGATTATTTCTGTAATTGACAAAAAAAAGTTAAAATTATTTTTGGGTGACAGTTTTACAAATTATAGCATTTACATTTTATGTACAAAAAATCGAAAAACAATTTTATTTTGGCGAAATTGACGTAAACTCTTTTAGTATATTTTCCTTATTTTGGCCTCAGAAATGCATGGTTAAAATCTCTCTGGGTCCCTGGTATGTAACAATAATATGTTGGCGCCTCGTAGGTTTTTTTATTCAGAAAGGTTTTTTTTTATTATGTGATTATTTCTGTAATTGAGAAGCTATGTCACTGTTTCTAATTGGGTGACTCTGGACTATTTGAAGTTGATCGTGAAATGGGATTTTACAGAATCTCTTTCAAATCGCGCACTTGGCAAAAAAAGTTTTTTTTTTTACGTAAATTATTTGTATATCTTTCACGGGACAATGATGACTCGGACCTTTGGGAGGCGTGCGCGGAGCCCAAGCCAACATGTAGATGCCCTTATGACACTTATGAAATGTGGGTTACACCGAGCGGATGCTGTCCTTGCCCGTGTCATAGAACGTGCGCAGAGGCAACACCCGCCAGGGTGTGGACTATTGAGAGTTCATGGAATCTAAAATGAAAGCGATGGAGTAAATTGTGAGCTATGGAATATTAAACGTAATTTTATAATTGTAAAATATTAAACATATTTTACAATTTTGATTGAATTTTGGGGTGACACCCACAATTTCCGCCCCGGGTGCCACCCATGCTAGCTACGCCACTGACCCCACTTACACTAGTTACTAGACCTTGAATAAAAAATATAAGTTTTTGGCAAAATTTTCATTTTTGGTACAAGCTTTTATCGCTGACTGTACTTTTCTTACGACAGACAACTAATACTCATAAGACAATTCTAAAAACTCCTAACACAATTAGGTTGAGTTGTTTCATCACAGAGTTCCTATGGCCACCTCCTGTCTCCATCATCAGATCAGTTCGACAGTACCATATTATTGTATTGTCATCAGAACTACATACAGCTGCTAATTTTCATGACGCTACGATCCTTGGAAGATGGTTAAATTAGTTACCTTAGATTCCATTACATGTTAGTTACATACAGGTCGAGAGTTTCTATGGCCACCTCCTGTCTCCATCATCAGATCAGTTCGATAGTACCATATTATTGTATTGTCATCAGAACTACATACAGACAGCTGCCAATTTTCATGACGCTACGATCCTTGGAAGATGGTTAAATTAGTTACCTTAGATTCCATTACATGTTAGTTACATAAATAGGGTCGGGTTTATTAGGTCGATCCTAATAAAAGCTTGTTAAAAACACTTTCTATGCGTTTGAATTAGTCTTGTATATCTTTTCCAAATTTTAAATCAATAGCGCAAGTAGTAGCGCACCGCGCAACTTAATGGTTCCTTTTTACCTTTTTGGTACAGAATCCTAAAAAAAATTAAAATGTATGTATTGGAAAATTAATACCTGTATTAGATATTTTTAAAACTTTCAGCATTACCTTTGTGCATACTGATAAATCAACAGGTAGGCAGGCTATTATAGGAGTCGTTAGTCATACAACAGATTATGTATGTACATAGTACCTACGCGGCCCGCGGGTGAGCTCGGAAACACGCAAGTCAAAACGTTTACGGAAATGACGCCGGTAAACGCAGCTCGTGATGGCTCCTCTACACGATGGGCCAGCGCCGGCCACTCTAAGGGACGCAGCCATGCGGTAGAATGAGATAGCAACTCACTTGCTCCCTCTAACGCATAAATGCGTCCCTTGGAGTGGCCGGCGCTGGCCCATCGTGTAGACGAGCCATGAAATATCAAACGATATAGGCAAAAAATTATGTGCACTGTGCAGGTATACTTCTATTGCGCTACTCGTACCTATATGAATAATGTATCTACCAGTGGCGGCGCGTCAAACATATCCATAGGCAAGCCGGGGCTAATTTTGCTTACATATTTCCTTTACAACTTTGATCAACGTCCAAAAACAGGCAAGCCGGTGGGAATCGGCATTTATGGACGCGCCGCCACTGGTATCTACCCTGTGTCTTCCACTCTACATATAATTATGGACTTTTTGTACGAGTATGAGTACCTAAATGTTAAATTTGAATGGTCCTGCGTACATATACGCAGGACCAAGTTAAATTCTTATTCTCACGTGTTTTTTGTGTTACATGTAAGAAAAGCATATATTTTTAAGAAAATGAGTAAACTCTTATTATATAAATATACCTACTTAGCAATTTACCTCTGGTTTTATGTCAACCTAAATGTATTGTCCTAGGAGTATTAAAAACATATAAAAAATAAGTTACAAGTTCGAAATGTCACGGAACGTGTAGTGTGAATTCCCCGGATTTTGTGATTTTCGATTTTTTTTAAATAAATATGAAGTGATTTTGCAGGAATTTATATCAAATATAAAACACTAATCCCTGTTCTACAACACTGTTTAAAAATTGTATGGATATAATTATAAGGACTTCATATAATTTTCAACGACATACATTTTGTGATCTGCTTTTGTATCACCGCTGCGTAATATAAACATGCGGTACTCGGTTGTAAATAGGGAATATTAGGCGAAGCTCTGCGTAGGTGGCACCTTTGTGGCACATACAGTAAACAAACCACATTGACACATCACACGTCACGTCAATCACATGGCCTACCGCCAAACAAGAAAATCGAAATTTCGGTATCTAATCTCTCTATCACCCTTGCATATTCGAGCGATAAAGAGGCAGATAACTAAATTTCGATTTTCGCGTTTACCGGTAGGCCCTTGTTAACAAACCGCCTTGATGCATCAATATCATATTTTATTGTCTGTGAAAACTTGTCAAAAACAGTTTAAGGCACAGTATGTATAAGTTAGTCTATGAATTTACTGAGTCGGTAGTGCTGCACTCTGGCGGCAGAACATTGCAGTACCTAATATCCCCTATTATCTTTACTACTGGTAGCCTACTTAAAGTTTTTTAAGAACAGCAACACTGTGTTGTGGTCAGGTTTGCAAATGGCTGAAAGGAGAAGTTTTGTCGAAAATTATTTCTTTGTGTTCATTTGTAAAAACGGTCAACCTTAACGCGTCACCGCCGTGTTTGAATTTTAAAAGTAAGTACCAGTTTCACGTTATTGCTTGTAACATAAGATATACCTTATACATTGCAGATTAAGCTAGTTATTTAACATTTGCAAAGTCAAAGGAATTTCTTATGTAATACCGACCGTGGCCTCAAAAATCAGACACCACCACGGACTTTTAAGTCCACGTTCGTGACATATACTAGACACGTGGTGATATGCTTAATTCATTTGATTAATTTAGAGGCACATGCACTCTTCAGAAATGGATTTTTATTAGCTACAGATCATTTGCTATTATTGCCCGACTGCCAAAGCAAAAAAATGTTTTTCGCGTGTATGTATGTATGATGTGTATCCAATTCTTTATCACGCTCTACAGCCTTATAGTTTGACAGATATCAATGTATGAGCTGTCATTAGGTTTTTCGTAGTCGAGAAGTGACTTGGGCTATGTTAAAATTACTATATAAATTAAAATAGTGGAGTTGGCCGCCAAAATGCCGAAATGTCTGACTGAGGGACACTTTGTCACAACCGTGTTTATGTACTCATTTTATTTACCTTTCCTGAGGGTATTAAGCTTGACCATATGCATCGAAAGATTGATTTTTGTATGTACTTTTGATATAAGTATGTAACAATATGTAAAAATAAAAACTTTTATAAAAAAAAATATTGGATTCAATTTAAGAATCACCCATAAACTGGTAAATGACTGATAGAAAATTGTATGGAGGTAAGAATTCCTTGAAATGGCCTGAATGTTTCTGTATGCAGGCGGATTCTCTTCTTACGCATTCAGTGACTATGACAATGGACACTTGTAGACGAAATTTCACTTAACAAACAAATAATAAACAGGAAATGGAGTGCGGTTGTTTCACACTATGGTTAACGAACGATCAAGTAACATTGAGTGAGTGTGTGGGGGTGGTCCTGGTGGCGTCTCATGAATTGCCCTGTATGGACGGTGTCGCTTTAAGTACGGATAAAACAAAGGCCAATGATAGGAGACCTTGACCTTAAACCGCTACCTATGTATGTTCGGCGAAAATTAATGGTTTGGGGCAAATTATCGAAATAACTGAGTTTACGCTAGTTGATAGACGTTGTTGCGATTATCTTACAGAGTTACTCACATTGATTACAACTCGCTCGCAAAAATCGTGGTCGTGTTGAATTGGCTCAAAGGTTACCACACCGCCTTGTGGTGGTCTTCCTGCCTCCTCCTCTTGGCTGCAGAGCTTTGGCAGCGACCTGCAATAGAAACTCAGCATGCTTCATCCGAAATTATAGTCTTCACACAAAGTTTTTGTCGAATTATATGTAGGTACTTTATGGGAAACATTTATTAGGATCAAGGATAAAAGTAGTTTTTTAGACACTGGTATTATAATGGTTTATGTTTATGTGATCATCAAATAAAGCTAAAACTACCCAACATATTGTTATTATTCCCAATATTAGTAAATATTGGGTATAGTGTGTAGCTTTCAAATAGAGCTCGACGGCTAATCCTATTGTTAAGTAAAACCGCTCGTGCCACGTCCCACAACCACCTGCATAAAAAATACGTACTTCGGTTATTGAGTGCCGGCGAGTCCTATGCCTATAGACACATTTTAGGGAAATTATACTATTTTTCGGAATTAAGAACTTTTTGTTACCGATTTTTTTGAAACATTTATTAACCTATTAATTAATACATTTTTGTCTATCCTATTAACCTATTCAGCGCTATTCACACTTTATGTTTCTATCTCCTCATCTATATTTGCATCAACAAAGCATTTTTCCTATATACCGAACGATGAGAAAAAGAGTCTACAGGCTACTACGTACTAGTACTACGTGCGTAGCTTACGAGTGAATCAGTCCAACTAAATGATTTCCAATAAATCATGAGTGCTATTATGCTACTCTAAAATAGTAAACTACTACTATTAGTATTAGTTAATACCTATTGTACAGTTTTGCATCGCACGGTCGCGGGTGCGCTATGAATAGCAACCTTAATCCTTTACAATAAGAACTATGCGAATTTACTCGTGTTTCCTTTAGATGCAAAAACATAATATTATATACCTACACCAAGTTATTGTATAGCATTATGTTAAATTTAAATTCTCATTTTAAGTGAATAATGTATATTCTTATGAGAAGAAATGTCTAAAACCATAATACTTCATTGAGTCACATGCAGGTTGCCATTTTAGTTCTCCTGGGTAACTTCTTAAGTCATGGGTTTGTAGGGTTTGAATGACCAATCATGTGTTTATGGTACTTACTACTAAACCCATTTCGTCATGAGCCGTCTACTAAGCATGTTTAGTAGAAAGTGTATTCACCCAAATGGTCACCAAAATTCTAACACTATTTCTTGTTAGTATGTATGTAGCGTTGTTTGTACGTAGGGTGAACGGGAAGTATTTAGGTATTAGGGATTAATAACCACGTACATATGTTTAGTGTTTAGGATTTTTTGAACTTAAGGAAAAAGTCTATTCTCAGATATCACATCTAGATTAGTGAAGCCTGTTTAAGATTCAATTTAAAACATTTTTTTCATTTGACTATGTGGTAACCTACATTACGATACAAGTGTGAAAAATAGGAAATTCGTAACGAGTGGCGATAAATTAAAACACAATCGAAGGGGGTTTTAAGTCGACACGAGTTGCGACAACGTTTTATAGTACATAATTCAGGTCTAAAGTCCCTTGAAGCTGTGAGAAAATCAAACTTCTAAGTTGAGGTGACGTAACGTAAAAAAAGATAGGTACGGCCGTTTATGCCGCAAAAAAGTATATTTCGACACTATCAAGGGAATCAAAATTTATAGGGTACTTCCCGTTGAACTAGCTAGAACTATGAAATTTGACAAGTAAGTATAATATTGTCTTACACTACTTACAAGTACAAGAAAAAATCTAATAACTATGTACAAGATATAAAATAAGTTAAATTTGTAAGGCACCCTCGGTGGGCGAGTCCGACTCGCCCCAGTCCGGTTTGTTTAAAGTTATCTCTAATCTTTGGAACGATCCTATTGTGTTATTATCACTGTTATCGGGGTAAGAACAAAAGTCGCTGAAAACTGCCAATAACGCGGAAAATGTAACTTAATTTAACACATATTCCTAAAATAACTTCTAATAGACAAACTTAACGTATGAGACATTATAATTGACTAACACAGAAAAAGTTCGATATAAAAAAAAAACGAACGCGCGGCACGACGACGCCGCTGCCGCGGCCGCGGCTTTGCTTATAGTCAGCCCCGTGGTGCCAGTGCAGCGCTCCACATATCTGATCAAAAACTGACTGAGCGGTACAGTTCGCGCCGACGACCGCCTCGCGCAGCCGCGCTGGGCCCTTCCTCCACAATATCGGGAAACTTTGATAAAAAAATAAAGATTTTCCGATTCTATAGCATGGAATTTTTGTCTGTGGCGTCAACCACAAAATTTTAAACAAAAACCTGCCACTGCCAACATTGCCTAGTTAAAAGACATGTACAAATAAAATAATTAACATATTATTATTAGTTATATTGGCCTCGGCTCTATCAGTAAGCCAGGGTCTGACATGTTCATGTCTTACTGTTGCGGTGTTAAGTAGTTAAACAACAGAACAAGATGAGAAAACAATTGAATCCTTACTACTGTTCTACATGAGTAGGTGTATGGCGACCTCCCCAAGCAACCCTATACTACATGACAGTTGCTAATAAGGATGTAAGCGTGTTAGTGGCAAGAGGCGACTCAAGGTTAGCGCTGCATAAATAAACTTTACAATGCGGAGAAACTCTACAACGTAACTCTTTCATATCAACAAAACGCCCTGTTAAAGTTTAAGTTAAACATACTAAATACACAGGTAAGGTAAACGTACTAGTGCTCGACATGCTAATGCCCAATAGATGACACCTTGCTGTCACCTCTATTGACAATGACGTAAGTTTCAAGATGACATGTACTGGGACCGCGTCCAGCACCACGTTTACCTTATACAATTATTCCCAACTTATTGTTAGAAGAAAGCAATTACAAACTTTACTAAAGCATGAATACTAAGCACATTAAAAGTGCACGCAAATTCATGTAGGTAAGTAGTACGTAACTACACCAGCATTCTAGTTTTATACCCACAAAGCTAGAATGATTGTCAGCTCGCAGCGACGCTTTGGCATCAAGAAATGGTGTCAAATAAAACCGGTCAAGCCACTCGTATTTCCACTCGTATAGCCATTCTCAGATCAAGTGACACCAACTTGACTGCCAACCATGCCAAGCTAGAGGTTTGTTAGATCCGAAGTTGTAACATAGAATACACCAGATAATCTACTAAGTCCTCAATTAAGCACACATACAGGCCTATTCGGATTTCGAGATAATCACAAGATCTAGAGATCAACTAGATCTACATTAGATATCGACTAGATGTGACTTGGATATCTAAGTCATAACTTGTCGAAATCGTTCAAGAGGACCTCCAGAATCGCGGAAACGTCAAATTTGACATATGTATCTTACAAATATCTTTAAATTATCCATATCGTAACTTGTTGAAGTCTAGTAGAAATCTAATTCATTTTCCGAATCGAGCCGATAGTCGGTGTGTCGATGCAGCTATGTGTAGTGGCCCGCGTCGGTGGAGAGCGGTCGGATCGGATCGGACGTGCTCAAATACACGTTGCCCTCGAGAACCCTTCAGCATTTTACCCGCCAACCATTTTTCTCTGCTGGGATTGCTTTCAGCTCTATTAACCTTTACTCAGTAGGGTTGGCCACAAATTATACGATTTCATACTTTTATTGCCTCTAATTAGTATTAAATTAATTAAATTGCCTTCTAGGACATTTTAAACGCCCCTATTAAAACTAATAAACGGTTCTTAAAACTATTGTAGGTTTAAATAAATATTGTTTTGATGCTATTGACAAAAAATTATAGATGTTTGTACAAAGGCCGTAGGCCCGACGTGAGCTTGTCAAGACACTTTTACTTAGAGGTATTGTATATTTTGCAAACGTGAAATGCACAAGTAGAAATAATGTGGCAATTGTGGTATAAAAAAATCTACATTTCTTGACGTCATCTTTAATGTAGTAAACCATTAGAGGGGAACTAGAGATATTCAGTCTTAGGGATTTGTAGTATTACTTAAATATGAAAAGGTTCACGGAACACAGGACAGGAAATGATACACATAATACAAGTGATGGCAATAATATCGAATAAGATTCATGTTCTTCACCATCCATGTAACTAGTAGGTTACTAGAGTAGTGCTCAATATTAAGTGGTTAAGGTGATGTACCTATGATGTTTCGAATACTTATCGACTGACGAGAAAACAGTCAACCCTAAAGCTTGTTAAGAGCCATTGTAAACTGCTGCGTCGCGCCTCCCTTGCCCCTTGAAGTCTCCAGAAGAGCCGACAAGCATTGTTTTTTCTAAACGCTCTCTTAAAGATTACATCGCTCTTCAGAGTCTTGAGGTCGCACTAGAACACCTTGATAGCTCGATTAAACGAGCATAGACAAGAATATTTGCATAAACAAGCATAGATGACTACAAATGTAGTAGAAAAAACCGGACAAGTGCGAGTCGGACTCGCCCACCTAGGGTTCCGTACTTTTTAGTATTTATTGTTATAGCGGCAACAGAAATATGTACATCATCTGTGAAAATTTCAACTGTCTAGCTTTCACGGTTCATGTAATATAGCCTGGTGACAGACAGACGGACGGACAGTGGAGTCTTAGTAATAGGGTCCCGTTTTTACCCTTTGGGTACGGATCCCTAAAAATGAACCCAACGCTATGATACGGATGAACCGAAACTGAAATCAAATCAAGTGCCTCAAAAAGCCTGCCTTCAAATAAAAATAACCACTTCCAAATCGGTTTAATCGGCATCTTTGTTTTATTTTTACAGATCTAAGGATCCACTGATCGTTTGCTCAACGACAAAAGGTGTAACCTAGGCACAAGTCTGCGGGTATGTAAAGTGCCATAAAGTTGATTGCAGCCTGCGTCTATAAAAAGATTTCGCTAATAATAGCCGAGTGTGCTAAATAAAACGGCGATGGTTTGGTAAATAAATAGAAGCACGAGGCGGCACGCGTGGGCGCCGCCTGCGCGCTCGGAGTAGCACAGCTCGCAGCCCAGCAGATTGGGCCATTGTTCGACCCACATGCGCCCAACGCCGTACCCACGCTCTATTATGCTCTTAATTCTTATTTGCGACTTTGAACTTTGAATTACAAACGTGCGATGAACGATTGTGCGACCAATCGCCATTGCTATAAACTGTTGCTCGACAGAACGACTCCGCGACTAACGTTTACATGTTCGAGAGATCTCGTTTCTCTATCTCACGATTAACTAAATAAATAAAAAAAAAAGATTTGGGTACTATTTTACACAGATCGACCTAGCCCGATAGCATAGCTTGGTGCTAGGTGACAATATACATACCTACATAAATGACATCCATAACTTAGCAACAAAATATTTTCGTGATAAATATACAAGTACTTAAACCTAATATAACATATAACCTTACCGGGATTAGAACTTAGTAGGTACCTCCAGTTATGTTGCAGGGTCATTACCGACCAGGCTTATATAAATAGGCATGTGAAGGAAAATAGCGTGAACAGACCTGCATGGGTTCTACATCCGCGAGGCCTTTGGGCAGTGTAGGGACAACAGTCATACATAGCCCATTCCTTATCTTGCCTGTTGATTGGTTAATATTTTTGAAATCTGAACAAAACTATAACACTAAGAAATTATTGCAAACGAGCAAGCAGTTTAGAGCAAGAAATTTAAAGCTCTGTGGACGCCTTGAATATCTTTAGCGCTAGTTTAAGTCACTGTAATGGTATGTGGAAGTTTATAAATACTCGCAGTGATATGCTGGACAGTAATCTCGTGACAAGACAGATGTTCAGCGGTGGGTGTGACACCTCGGCTAATGCGGGGCTGGCGTGATATCTACCAAGCTCGTTTCAATCTGTATTTATCTCTTACTAAACCAATGAAGGAAGATGTATAAACTATTTGGTTAATTGGATTTGAACATTACACTTTTTCACATAAAAATACATATAATTAGGAGTACCCTCATTTTTAGGGTTCCGTAGTCAACTAAGAACCCTTAGTTTCGCCATGACCGATATGATTGTTGAAGACCCCTATTCGTTTTGAAAGACCTTTCCAACGATAACCCACGCTATAGGGTTGAAGCGAAAAAAAAATTGACACAGGGACCCCAAAAATATATGGTTTTCCAGTTTTCATTCCAAATTGCAGCTTTCTAGCACTAACGCCCACCGAGCAAAACCGCGGACGGACAGACGGACATACATACAGACAGACGGACATGGCGAAACTATAAGGGTTCCTAGTTGACTACGGCACTCTAAAATAGGAGAAAGTGTGCTTAACACTGACATTGGGTAATTCTGGACACTAGAATACCTATCTGACGTCTTACGGCCCTCCGCGCACGGCTAACAGACTCGTTTGAAAGCGTCGGCTATCTATTGTGAGTGGACAGTTGCTGTGACGGCAGACCTCACACGTGTGCTAAGGCGAGATACTCAAAGCATAGAATACTAGAGAGAGGCCACGCCGCCGGTGGCCGCGTCGCAGTTCGTGAGCTCAATGAGCATACACTGCCGCTAGTTCACCGTCAATTGTTACCGAGTGTGCACGAATGCTACGGCACAGAGAATATTCCGTTTTTATGCAGTAGTGCAATAGTTACCTGCAAACATTGTAGTGATTTGATTTATTTCCACTCCAATGGAATCACTTTTCACATGTTAATACGATAATAGTACATTTCGATGCTAGGGCGGAAAGTATGTCCTTACTTCACGAGTACCGAGATATCTCGTTTACGGCCCGTGGCAAGACTCGGGACGAGTGAAGAATGGCATTTCCGCACTTGTATTTTAATACAGTTATAAATAACGACGTTTTTTAATACACTTGCGAAAAAATAAGAAAAACAACAAGTAAGGAATTCTAAACTTGCTTATTTTTAGATTTTTCAGGCAAAGCACTCTCATTTGCAATTGCAGCCTTCTTACAAATGTCTGGCGGTGTTAAATCAATTTCAAACTCTGATTCACTCATTTTATAAGCAACTTTTTGAAAACTTAAGATTGGAAAACAAAGTTGTTGTAAGTTCGATCTTTCGCAGTGAAAATTTTTGACATTATGAAGAGGTTTTTTTTCTAGCTTTTCTAGCTTTTATTCGACTATTGAATCCACTTCAATGAAAGTTTTTTTTTTCAAATGCATGTTCTATAAGACATAAACAATTGTAAATACAATAAAACATTGTATTATTATTACCTAAGTATCGTTATTTATGTACGATTATTTGTGTATCGTATATTTATAAAAACAATATCGAATGTTGCCTGTGGAAACTTTCAATCTCGTTCGAGATCTCGAAAAACTCGAGATTGCGTAAATCAGGATTTCGTGTCAACAAGATTAAATCTCGAAAATACGTGCGAGATCTCGCGAGATTTCTAAATTGCGAGATCTAGATTGCATTCCCTAGTTCTAGCTGAATTGGTTGTTCCATACTTACTCGTACTCCATGGAATGTCCTATTTAGTAAGAACCCTAAATGGCTCAACAATCACGGAGCGTGACTGTACAAATGGTTCATGTTCTGTATATCCTACCTCACTTAAAGACGTTAATATTCAGTTATGTCATGTCTATACTTCGTTTTTAAGCATTATTGAAAAAAATAGTAAGTAGGTACATACAAGTAGAGATGCACCGGATATTAGGTTACTATCTGGCCGGATACCGGATAGTAACTTGATTTCGGAGTAAACAAATTGGATTTAAGAAACAGTCACGGTCATATCGTACTCGTTTATTATTTTAAAACGATTTAAACATCGTTAGCATCGCTTTTTATTTTCTCATTCCGGTATCCGGCCAAACAACTATCCGTTGCATCTCTACATACTAGTATTAACTTAGTGAAGTACATAACTATTCGATATCGAGTTCCGTAAACGTAAGCCGGGTCAAAAAGTTCAATCTCAATACATACTTAGGTAAGTGAACGCTTTGTGGCACTTGGCAGTAAGTACCGAACGAAAAGTTACAATTGCAAATTGGAGTCAGTGAGGTCTCGCGCGCGAGTACCAGCGCATGCGTCTGTGTGCGTGTATTACACACACAAATACAGTCTCTCACGTCGCGGCTACGCCCCGTCAGAGCGACGGGTATATTCACCTCGAAATCTCAAAATTGAATTCGCGCTCACCTCCTGTTTCGTCTTCGGATGTCATGATTAGGTACTCAGAAAACGTCAAATATTACATTTTTAGTTTTTTTTTTATTAAAAAAAACGAAACGTTCAGATTTGAGCAAGAATATAGGTGCGTTACAATTAATAAACAGTAACTTGGCCGACTTTTCTGGATCTAGACGATTTCGTTATAGGTAATGATGAAATCACCTAGCACTTACGCCGCCGCTAAGACGTTCCTGTACCGACTTGTTCGATATCCGCATCCGCATAAGCTCCGCATCGATTTTATGCGGATGCAGATGCGGATGCAGATGCGGATGCTGAAAATAATGCGGAAGTTACGCGGTTGCGGATGCGGATGCGGATGTTCGCAACATCCCTGATAATAATACACCGTGTTTTTTTTAACTCTGTTAGTTTCATTCAAGTGTGCATTCCTGAACTTAAATTAACCCTTTGACCGCCAAGGACGTCTATTGACGCGCGCGGTTACAGTCCATATCAACCTTCGAGCATTCTAACAAGATTCAAGTTGACAGCGCCAACATGGGCGTGGCGTTCTAAGGGGTTACTTTCTCAAAGACACCAGTGTATTCGAATTAACTCCTTTTTGGTGAGAATCAATAATTTATTTTTATCTCATAAGGTCCCTACGAGCATGTACATTTGCCTTGGGACCTGTTTACGTATTATAGAAAAACCCGGCCAAGTGCGAGTCGGACTCGGGCACGAAGGGTTCCGTATATACCATTACGCAAAAAACGGCAAAAACATCACGTTTGTTGTATGGGAGCCCCACTTCAATATTTAAGATATTCTGTTTTTAGTACTTGTTGTTATAGCGGCAACAGAAATACATCATCTGTGAAAATTTCAACTGCCTAGCTATCACGGTTCATGAGATACAGCCTGGTGACAGACAGCCAGACGGACAGTGGAGTCTTAGTAATAGGGTCCCGTTTTTACCCTTTGGGTACGGAACCCTAAAGATGAACAAAATAAAATACAAATTTTTGAAAATTAACTAAGTATGCCGTTTAGTTTCCTTAAATGTACTTTACCGATACCCGGAAGATAACGGAGTTTAAAAAAATCACGGTGTATATAATATGTTTCCGTTCTTTAATGTATCCACTCGATTGCAACAATTAATTATTAGTTGCAACGTTTCGAATTAACTAAGTGTTTCACAAGTGATCCAGGTAAGTATATCAGAAACAGTACAATCTATTGCAGTAGCCACTATATATGTTGAGTGGAAATGTTTGATAATTACAGTACCATACTCATCTATTCTAGGTCATTGCGCTAGTTTCCGTCCAGGAGCCTAGCCAAATTGTCAATTGTTTGCGCTATGACAAAACGCTTTCTGAACAAATATTAAAAACAAAATAAAATAAATATTTAAGCGGGGCTCCCATACAACAAACGTTATTTTTTTTGTCGTTTTTTGTGTAATGATACGGAAACTTTCGTGCACTTGGCCGGTTTTTTTCTCTTCCATTCTCCTGTTTATATCGTCCTTTCTTTCTCGTATCCTCTTTCACACAATCCATCCATCGTTTTTAGGGTTCCGTACCCAAAGGGTAAAACGGGACCCTATTACTACGACTTCGCTGTCCGTCCGTCCGTCCGTCCGTCCGTCCGTCTGTCTGTCACCAGGCTGTATCTCACGAACCGTGATAGCTAGACAGTTGAAATTTTCACAGATGATGTATTTCTGTTGCCGCTATAACAACAAATACTAAAAACAGAATAAAATAAAGATTTAAATGGGGCTCCCATACAACAAACGTGATTTTTGACCAAAGTTAAGCAACGTCGGGAGTGGTCAGTACTTGGATGGGTGACCGTTTTTTTTTGCTTTTTTTTTCGTTTTTTTTGCATTATGGTACGGAACCCTTCGTGCGCGAGTCCGACTCGCACTTGCCCGGTTTTTTGGGACTACCATCTACTATCAAGTAATGCTGCTGTACTGTACGGTATCGCGGCGCGGGTAACTATTATCCCTGTCCATTGGCTTGCAACGGCAGTTTGCAACTTGACGCGCATCTAGGTATTGTTCAAAATATGCACAGTTGCCAGGTCGTTCCTTTGTTTGCGATAGACTGAAATAGGGCATTAAATAGCTCGAGCAGCTTAGTGACCGGATTGTTGGATCTAGATAAGTTTTACTAGTGAGACAATGTTAACCATTGTTTCGTGACTCATGACTATAAATACATAGAAACAAGTGTATTTAATAGTATTTTATCTTACTAGTACTTTAGCTCCTACAACTAAAGCTATTAAAATGATATTTATGACCGCATCATTTAATAAGTTAACATCTGTCATGCAATGTGGAGTGCATCAAAGTTATAAAGTGTGTGAATTTCTTTCGCGCGCGAGAACGGAACTCATGATTCTTTATTCTTTATATGATAAATAGATCGCCAGTTTTCTTACCAAAACGCTTATTATTTTCGTAGTCGACATCTAGCGTCAAGTAGCGGATTTATCAGTAGGTACTGCTACTTGATACTAGATGTCACGTGTGTCGCGACTGACGAAAAATGTATTGCTCAACTTTACAATTAATATTACAAGCAGCAGGAGTTGGAAATAGAGCTCCGGTTAATCCGGTTATAATATTAGCTGGAAATTGTTGAGCATTAGATTTTTTGTTCGTCGCGACATCTATTGTCGAGTAGAAGTACTGATAATTCCGCTACTTGACGCTAGATGTCGACTACGAAAATAATAATCGTTTTGGTAAGAAAACGAATGTATGAAGTGAGCACTCTATGGTTATGGTATAGGTGCCATTCATTAAACTCACCCAGATACTTCACTAGTTAGATGGCCCTGTACTTGCATGTAACAGTACTGTGAATATGTTTTATAATAATTACATACTAAACTAAAATTCGTAACCCCGCGGACTAGATTTACAGATAAAATGATAAGGTAAACGAAAGAAAACGTACTGGTGCTCGACGCGGTCCCCAGTACATGTCATCTTGAAACTTAAGTCATTCTCATTATAGAGGTGACAGCAAGGTGTCATCTATTGGGCATTAGCATGTCGAGCACTCGTACGTTTACCTTACCAGGAATAGTAAAAAAAATAGTCACAGGCATATGTCTATAAAAATAATTGACCCTAGCGTTAGCGAAGGTCTCCGTTTTGACTCCGGCATTTTGTTTTCGTATGTCCGGATGTGTTCCCCTACAGGTCGCAATTTTTAACCGATTCTCGTGAAATTTTGTGACCAGTTTTATTTATTTATGTTTTGGAGATCCAACAGCTATCTATACAGAGTATCACAAATGAATAAGAAAACTTATGATTATTTTTGTTTTTATGGTTAAATAGGTTTTTTTTTGTCGTACCAGTACCTATTTGAAAATTTACCAAAATGCGGAAATTGCCATTAAGGACTTAAGAGCCAATAGCGTCTATGGCGCTTAAGACCATTGTGAGTTCACTGTGATAACGACTGAACGAACTATCTAAGTACCTATATTTTTCACTTTTACATTTTCTAAGCTTAGCGTTCGTAGCGTAGCGTATATTTGCGATATGGCTCCGCTACACAATGGGCCAGCGCCGGCCACTCCAAGGGACGCAGCCATACGGTAGAATGAGATAGCAATATCACTTGCTCCCTCTAACGCATAAATCCGTCCCTTGGAGTGGCCGGCGCTGGCCCATCGTGTAAAGGAGCTGTTAGCGAGGTCTACAGCTCACAAAGCCACTAGTATCGATAGGTTCATATTACTTACATATATGCTTACATTTGCATGCATTAGGTAGTTAATGTGATGTAATCGGTCAGAAATTTATTTAAATAACACAGCCATAGATGGCTTTGTGTATTAAATCTTATAGGTGCCGGGCTAGCACATGATTGGCGCGACAGTATCTCGCGGCGGCAAGATAGACTACCCGTCCCTCTTTTGTTAACATAGTTATAAAAAGACCGGTAGTCTATCTCGCCGCGTGATACTGTCGCGCCATTCATGTAGTTGGCCTACTGTATGCTGTCCCAAACATAAATATAGGATCATATTAACCCGTTTTCTCCTCCGGCCCCTTACCTACGATCCGAGAAGACTTGGAGCAGCGCGCAATGCAGAGTGCGATGCGGTAGATGTAGCAATAAATTTAAGTAACTTTGCCGAGTCATTTCTCCGCCGGGGGTAACAGGGAGTCAGGGCGAGAGTGCTGCGACTGGTAACGTCTAATTATGCAATTAGTTTTACAACAAAATTCATGAGTATTGTTTAGAGTAGTGTAGTAACCTTGGGCATAAGTTAGTTTATCACGGTCTTGTAAAATCACATAAAGCTACTGATAACGGTAGTGACAAAATACCTAATTATTTGTGGTTGTAAAACGGCAACCGGCGAGACTAAATGACAGTAGTTACTGTAGTTAGATACGCTTGTCTATGTTTCTGTGATATTGATGTAAGGTTTGATATCGCCTGGCATATCCTAACAAAGCGATAGGGGTGGCGACAATGTCTTTACCTTATTCAGTACCTATGTACCTACTTAATTGATTTGTTTAAATAAAGTAGGTAAGAAATACACACAATGTTTGTAAATTGAACTTCCAATACCGATGACGTATTTCGCCACATCCGATCGATCACGAAAGAATCAATACAGTGAGTCATTCTTGGCTAAATATATTTTTGAACAACTTTGTCATCCACCGTTTCACACAACGTTAGTAAAATAAAATTCCTTGCGCTCGGAAATTGCCACGTATGTATAATAAATAGGTACTTTTATAAATAATTAAGTACCTAAGTAACAATTAAATACCTGCATACTCAAATACCCGTTGTGGAATGTTGTTATGTTTATGTGCTGCTCCATAGCTATCGATCGGTTAATGGGTTTTGTCTATTTTTTTCGGAAACGAATATTAATTGTATTATAGTAGATGACTGAGATGTACCTATTAGTTAGGATGGTATTCACTCTCTCATTAAGCAAAATGTGAGGCGCAAATAAACATTGGACTAAGAAATAGGACAGGTGGAGTACCTCCCTTAGTTTAACTAAGTAAACGTGAAAAAATGGCATTAGACGCGGTAGAAATAGCATTTGATATTGCGATCTGCTCAAAGCCATGTTACGGCTTTTGTTCCGGAGAAGGTGAATATTAAAACGCCTTGGCGTCGAAATATAGGTCACACGAGATATGATTCGGACATGAAAAGAATTCTCGAGACACACTTACCAGACGTCACTCGACAAGGTTTGTTAGTTCGGACGAGTCGAGAGTGAGGCGCTGTTAGTGGACGGCGCGAGTCGCGAGGTGGCGCACTCACCAACACATGTCGAAATACTCCATGACAATGTCGATATACATGAGTGTGGAGAGCAGAGGCGCAACGCTCGCAGCGTGTGGCGCGGTCGCTGCCAAGCGCATGACGCACGCTCATATCCTCGCGCCCGAAGCGCAGCGCACTTTACGACGTGCTCTGCGGCTGCATGACGCCACCAATACGATTATACTGTTTGCTTACACCGTACCGTACGTACCTTTGGTCTCCGCCTTCCTCCTGGGCCCGGGGGCATTCCTGCCTCGGCCTGAGGACAGGCGTCAGCCCCCATTTCTCAACCAACTCTATGCGAGCAATGGTGGCTGTTCAATTTGAATATGTCATCGGGTCGGTGCTGGTGCGGCGGTGCAGCGGGGACGCGGCGGAGGGGCTGGCAGGCCCGCTGCGCCCCCGGGCCGGCTCGTCGCGAGCGCCCCGGCCGCCACCTTACTCGCGAGGCATGACGGCCGCGCCCCGGGCCGCTGCGCCGCCGCTCCTCATGGCGCGCCTACAGCGCCGCGCGGGCTGGCACCATCGCGCGCCAGCACTGTGGCACGCCCAACCGACGACCCGCACTCAGGTGTCCTGACCACCAAACAACCGCGCACTGCGCAACCGGCGAGTCTTCCCGTGCGACCGGTTCCCGCGAAACCACGCGCTTTAACTTCTAATCCGATATGCTTGTTAGATATGTATGCGCTGTTCGTGCGGCGAGCCCTTACGTAATGAGCTAGGCGCGTGCGGCGGCGCCTCACCGGACACGACGAGTCATGGTCTCGGACAGAGCCGCGTTGCGGTCGCGATGCGCGAGCGATCGCGTGTGTCGCCGAAGCGCGGCGGCGGCATACTAGGGCGGGCGCGCGTGCGTCCTGCCGCCCGCCCTGCCGCGCCACCCGTGTACCCGCCCGCCCTCGCCGCACGCGTATCGACACAAACGGGAACCACTGCATCGCGGTCCGCGGTCCGGCATCCCTAGAGCGAATCTCACTTCATGAGCATGACAACGGTTGAGGAAACTATAAAATCATGTAAATAGATACTGTCTGTGTACTTACTTTAAATTACCTTGTTATAAAGGTACTTATCTTTTTTCTGTCATCAATCATAAAATGAAATAACCAGTTCAACATATAGGTAGGTACCTATAAGAACATACCGATGTATGATTGGGATTCATTTGAATTTGAAACTCATACTTTCTGATTCATAATGGCGACAATCGCGAAAACCGATGGCGACCCATGTTGGAATCCCGCCTCGGCTACCGAAGGCCTTCGCCGTTTCTAAGGTTCCTTTCCCCAATAAGAGTTATACCTAGGTATATAACAACTTAGCTTACGCTGCCCGTCCGTTTGTCTCTCCGTAGTGTCCGTCAGAGGACTCTAACTATTTATTTCGATAAGCATTTGCATTTAGATAGTGCTATTTGGTGAAATTGAACTGCTTAGGAAGACCAGAATGGAACTCCTCTATGCGAAAAATAAATTCTGTTTTGAGGCTGATTGTATTTAATATGAAATACACTATGGTTGTAAATAATTTAACTGGGCTTTCAAACTGTTTTAAGAAGTCGGTTTTTTCTATTAAAGACTATGGAATAAGTTTTCATTAAGTAGGTATTGCTATAGTCTGTAAAAAAGGCAACCTGATTGTGAATGTTCATATTACTTCATATTATCAGACACCAAGCAAATTAGTTCCGACCTATGAGCCAACAAAGGCTCCTAATATTTCTTCGTATAGGTACCTACGTTACGTTGTTCTGGACGGGGGCCAATTAATTTGAGATGTTACTCTCACGGGCTTCCCATTGTTTACCGACAGCTCGGTACCAAAATCGCTTATATTTATTTTATTATTTATTACTATTCGGAGATCCAACAGCTGTTAACATGTTAATAGGTTTTATAAATGTGATACAAAAAGCCAATTACAGGTTCTCACCAGTAAATACAGATTAAGAAAAACAATTGGTGGTTAGCACTATTGCACTACACATTCATTTCAACGCCAAAGGCAGAGTAGTTAATATTGAATTCGTATTACTTGGTATTACTAAAGAAGATTCAAAAGAAATACAGATTAACAAAACAATTGGTGGTTAGCACTTGCACTACATATTCATTTCAACGCCAAAGGCAGAGTAACCAATTTTGAATTCGTATTACTAAAGAAGATTCAAAAGAAATAAAGAAAAAACACAGCACAATGAAATATGTAGGTATATTATAGCTACTCGTACTTAAAGCAAGATTATATGTATAAGAGATTTATTTCCGTTGACTGGATACCTATAAACTCGTATCTTGACAAAATTTAAAGAATTGACGATATTAAACTAGACAATTACAATTAAAGATATTACAAAATTACAATTAAAACGTTACATTAAATTAAATGATCAAAATCACATTATTATTAAATTATTATAGACGACTGGTCTGGCCTAGTGAGTAGTGACCGGCTTTTGAAGCCTATGGTCTGGGGTTCAAGTTTCGGTAAGGGCATTTATTTGTGTGATGAACACAAATAGGTATGTATTTGTTTCTGAGTCATGGGTGTTTTCTCAGTTTTCTATGTATATAAGCAAATATATAAGTAAGTATTTATCTATAGAAGTATGTATATCGTCGTCTAGCAGCCATTACCATTACAAGCCTTGCTTAGTTTGGTCCTTGGTTGATCTGTGTAAGATATTATGTCCCCATATTTATTTATTGATTTACTTATTTATTACTAAAGACAGTAAAGACATAAAAAAGAAATAAAAAAAAAACACAAATATTTAAGTAAATATAAATAATCATTCATTAAAAATGTAGGGATGGTCTCCTCAGACCATTTTAGCGTAGCAGCATGGGATCTGGTAGCTCAATTCTGTCAATTTTTGCTGCTATTCGATTCCATTTCATTCCAGGATCAAAAGCTTCTCCGAGACCAACCTAGGTTGTTACATTTGCGTTCCAGTAATTTACGAGGCATGCGCGGAGCCGAAGCCAATACGTAGGGCCCCTTTCGACAATTTATTGAATTTAATCAAATGTAAGGGGAATACAGAGCGGATGTTACCTTTGCCCGTGTCATGGGATACACGCAGAGGCAGCATCTGCCAAGGTTCTCTAGTTGATCTCTAGTTGATCAAACCTAAAATGTACTTGACTTGTCTGTAGTGATACACTAAATAGGTACTGGGTAACAGTAAATACACAAGAAGGGAAGAACGACACCCCACAAAAAACGACATTTAAGATGGTTTAACTATATAAACATGTAGCCACAACTTGCCGCATCAGGAACATTTTGGGCATACACCTGAAGGATAGGGTCACAAACGAAGGGGTGCTTGAGATTGCTCAGCTGCCCAGCCTCTTTATGCTGCTAAAGCAGAGACGCTTACGTTGGCTGGGGCATGTGCTTCGAATGCAACCTTCTCGTTTACCGCGGCGTGTTTTGCTTGGTGCCATAGCTGATGCCAAGAGAAGCGTCGGTCGGCCAATGTTATGACATAAGGATTGCGCCAAGCGAGACCTGCACGCCTTCGACATCCCGGTTCACAAATGGGAGAAACTTGCCGAGGACAGAGTTAAGGGTCGCAAATTATTTTTTTTTTATTTTTTTTATTTTACCTAGAAGGGTCCAATAAAAAATATAATAAAAACGTGGACGGTCAGTTTAAGCGAACGAGATGGAGGCCAATTCTAACTTAGAGCGTTTTCACATTATCCGATCCGATATCGGGTGTAGGATCCTACACCCCCATAGTCAGGCCGCGGGGGCACGCCGGGGCGCCGTCATTAGCGGTCACGCACACTACAAAAAGCATCATGCCTACACATAAGCACACAAACAAATATTATCGGTCCGACAGCTGACGGGGAGCTCCGACATGGCAGAATTTATCGGAAGCGCCTTTCCGATATCGGATGTCGGAAAGCACCTATGACAAAAACGGCTGCACGAGAGTGCCATTGGCATTAAGTCCGCCTTTTTGTGTTATCTATCGTTTTTTTAGTAATTATGATTTATTAAATGTATAAATAAATTACACAGAAACACATATTTCATACATTTTACTTCCTTCCGACATCCGATATCGGATCGGATAGTGTGAAAATGCTCTTACACACCAAAATGAGGTAATGAATCCAACTGAATGTCACTAGCTAAAGCTCCTCCAAGGCCAATGTAGGTGATTACCTATCCAAAAGGCCCGACGAAGAACCGACGTAACGGTGCTTATAATAATACAATTTTTAAGTTTAAATATGAGAAGTAATGTCGTTCAGGTTAAAGGATGACTCACGCTACAACGGGCCGTGCCCGGGCCGAGGCGACCGACATGTCATTTTCTATGACGGCTGATCGGTGATCACTTGGTGCTTTCCATAGAAAACTACGCGCCGGAAGCTCCGGCTCGGCCCCGGCCTGGTCTAGCGTGAGTCAACCTTAAGGCTTTAGAAGGCTGAAGGCCCACGAAGCCTCGGTTCGGGGCAACTACTAATAAAATTATAAAGGAGATAAATTTTAAGAAAAAAGGTTCTTCTAAGGTAAGGCAATAAAAACATTGTATTGGTCCGGATTCACCGAATTGCGTTTTACCGTTTGGGCTTGCGACGACCCTCCACGCGAACAAAACCATTCATATCGATCGAATGTAGAGGACTCTATAGATTATTTCAAAACCTAGTATGTTAGTTAACAATTAACGTTGAATCTAAGTGTGAACGGCAATGTACGCTGACGCACACATGCAAATGCATCTCGCAAGTGATTCACCTATAGTAGGCCGGCACGGAGCGGAGCGGAGCGGCAAAGCGTCCCTACCGCGCGGTTCAATGCGCTGATTGCAGAGCTCGGAGCTGTGACGTCACCCGAAGGCGGACAAACACGACCTATTTTACTATACCTTTCGGGGGATGTAACGCCGCGTCCTGGATATTAAACGCTTCAGCTTCGCCCGGCGATCCATTTTACACGGTTAAATAATAACCTAGAAGAACCGAGAGAGGAAATACATAGGACCTTTTCGTTACTAATTGTTATTGTGCAGGTAGGTAATGTAAGCAGGTTAACCCGGGTTAGTGGCCCTTATAGAATGTATGAATTTACTTACGGTAGGTATATTACTTAATAGATAAAATATGGTTGTTATATGTGATGGGACAGCTACCACAACAACTAAGTATGTCATATTCTTGACATCATGCGCCTCCAGCTGTTAAATTCATTTATGTTATCACTACATCTTATAAAACAATGTCCCCCACTGCGTCTGTCTGTATGTACTTATATATGTTCGCGATAAACCCTGAAACGACTGAACGGTTTTTCATGCCGTTTTCACCAACCAATAGAGTGATTCTTGTGGAATGTTTCGTATAAATTGTTAAGGATTACCCGTGCGAAGCCGGGGCGGGTCGCTAGTATAACTGAAAGGCAACGTAACGATCAACTCTGAGGACGTGCTACGCCGCATGTCGTAGCTCGTAGCACTCCTCGGGCTACGTATTTGATAATTTGTTGTAGGACCCTACAGTTGTACCTGTACAACTTCTTCGTATTTTACTGGCCAAAATTCAAGGAAATTAGCTAAAAATGAAACGTGCAATTAATAGGGAATTGAAGAACCTTATAGACCGAATTTAATTGTCATCGAACCTGTACCCGTACCATGAGTCACTGACAGCGTCAAAACTGACCTGTACGCTAACGTCTCCGTAATTTACTTTCTATACATCTCTACTACGCTACACTAATATGCGAGTACGAGCGAGATGCATAGCGTTCCTCTGAATTTATCTATGTGTGGCATGCTAAAAGGGCCTTTTGGATCATTAATAGAGTAGAATTTGGGGTGGCTCGCTCGGTTTTAAGGTCCGGTAAGTGGACCGGTCACGAGTATTAATCTCAGAAATCGAGGTTTCGTTCACGACATTTTCCTCCTCCAAAACTTAACCAATCGTATCGTAACGAAACCATACGCCAGTGCCTTAAGTTGTTTAAAGGCGATTACGGCATATAGTTGTACGGTTGTTTCCGTGAGCTTCTAATATTTTATTATGAGTAGTTCTGAATAGAGATATACGTGACACTACACAAAACACTCTTGAGACCAAGCAGCTACCTAGGTACTCGTATAAGATATTCATAATCTAATCCAAATTATTTAAAGGTCTTTGGATTCATTACAACTATACTTAGGTAATTGGGAGGTAAATCGTTTACTAGCTTATGATGAAATCGGAAAGTCAATAAGCCTAGTTCTGTAGGCCGTTGATCATCGAGTTCAGGCGAGCGTTCGCCCTCAACGTATGATCTCAAACTCCAGATTATTTGATGACTCGTACACGGGTTCGCTTGAAGCGAGCGTTCGTTAAGCCGCGGGAAGATCCAGCTTGTTCATGCACCGCTAGCCGGCACGGCGGCGCGGCGCGCTCCGGCCCGCAAGCCCGGGCCGCGGGTGGCAAAGGCCTCGCGCCTCCCTCCCCCTACCGCTGGTGTCCGGAATGATACAGCAGTGCGACGCTGGGATGCTAGGACTCTAGACGCTTCGTCGCCGTCATGTAGCGTCGTCAGCCGCCCTTGATGTTATTCTAGGTCAGCTTCTAAATTGATGCATGTTGTAATTTTAACACAGCGGGCATTCTGTCAGCCGGGAGGAGGGACACGAAAATTAAGAACCAAATAACGAAATAAAAGTATCGTGTCAAGAGGGTTGTTAAGGTATCGTATACATATACTATGCTGAACTCCAAAATTACTTACTGGTTTGTTAAATGGTAAGATTAGAAAACGATAATCAAATACTTAAACTAAATAATTTGCACAGTAGTAGGTATTCCCACCTCCACTTTTCAGGAGGCCAATTCGAACGTACAATTTGATATTTAAGGTTGTCATTTGCGAGTACATTTCACTCGTACTTGCCCATCCAGTTGCCATGAGATATATCGGAGCGGCCAAGGTATTTACAAATATCTGAACATAGCCTCTATTATCAAGGCGTTCATGTTCAGATATATTTGAGCACCTTGGCCGTTTCGTTGTATCTGATGGTGACTGTACATAGGTATATGTTGGCTTGACGCACTAGCGATTGAGAATTAAATGACATCATGTAGGTAAGTTTGAATTGGCCTCCAAAATAGATAAAAAACCGGCCAAGTACAAGTCGGACTCGCGCACGAGGGGTTCCGTACCATTACGCAAAAAACGGCAAAAAATCACGTTTGTTGTATGGGAGTCCCACTTAAATATTATTTATATTCTGTTTTTAGTATTTGTTGTTATAGCGGCAACAGAAATACATCATCTGTGAAAATTTCAACTGCCTAGCTATCACGGTTCATGAGATACAGCCTGGTGACAGACAGACAGACGGACGGACAGACAGACGGACAGACGGACGGACAGGCGGACAGCAGAGTCTTAGTAATAGGGTACGGGTACAGAACCCTAAAAAGCAACAACTACATAGCTATAATATTTTTGTAAAACCAAGTAAAACTGTCTCTGATTCTATCAATATTAATTTTAGAATTAAGGTTTGGCACGTTAGCGCCATCTGTCGATCACGCATGGGATCCGAAGTATTTACGTACGAAGTATTATTAGTTTTGTTGAACGACGCTAGGTGGCGCTACTTCACGGTAGTCTGCATCAGTTCTAATTCTCTCCGCAAGATGGCACAGTCTTTACTGGTGTCTTAGAACTCATCTTCAAACCTTGCTTTAGCTTTACCGCAGCACGATTATAACAACGATTAGGATAAGCCGCTGGCTCGTGGCCAAATATCAAATATCAAAGCGACAATTTTTTGCCGCTTGACAGTTCCACGCGGGATACTCTCGAAACTCGTATCACAAGTGCACTATGGGATACAAAATACTTTCGCGTAACATTCAACACGTTAAAATGAAAGAAAACTGTCTTCGAGGCTGAGGGTTGTGAAAACTACATTTTGTCACGTTGATTTTGGCCCTAAAAGAAAGTTAGTATTCTATATTTTTCAGGTTATTTCATACTTCAGCACTTTTCTGTTGATAGAAACTGAATATTATGTTTTTTGTGTGACACTGCCCGATTCAAACTTTAAGACACGTCAAATATTACGGCTAGATACGATATGGATTACATATGTCACTATCAAATGTGACGTTTCTTCAAACAAAAACGTCACATTTGATACTGACATATCTAATCCATCCTAAATTTCGAATCGGGCCGTAGTTAAGTAAGGAGAGGTGTAGTTACCTATCGCTTTAATTTTAAATAACAAAATGATTGCAATTTCAGAATACTTCACTTGTTTGTTCCATCGGTTTGTTCTCTTAAGTTAAACGAAGAAATCCGATAGAAAAATTGCAGCGGAGCTACCCGTTTGATGACGGATTAACTGGGAGATTACACCGCGGCCTCACGCGATTCAATAAGGCATTCTTGTTCATAGCCAGGACCTATGATTTTTATAAGTACTTAGTTTTAATTTAATTTCAAAATGCGCAGAATATTTATGTTGACATGAACTCCATTTTAAAACTAATTAGTACTAGGTGTAGGTTAAGTAGGTAATACCTAAGCACACCTACTGATTCATTCATACATATATCCACCTAGACGTAGATGTTAGGTACATCTACGTTAGTTACTACTTGTTTGCGTCTGCGTAATGGGTATGCATACAATAGGGACATGCACAGAAAAGCAGAGTGTAAATACTCTAGATCAGTGGTGGGCAAAGTACAGCCCGCGGGCCAGCTCCGGCCCGCAAAAGGACTCTCTGGCCCGCCGCCGGTCCTTCGAAATAATTAGTATATGGCATGCGAAATAATGAAAATGCATTTCATCTGCAATTCTGGCCCTCCTCTGAAATCTCTTAAACTTTCTGGCCCCCCGTAAAAAAAGTTTGCCCACCATTGCTGTTAATGGTGGGCAAACTTACAAATCCATACTCAATATCTCACGAGTCCACATCCTTAGCTTAGACCGATATGCGAGTGTGTGTATTCGGTCTGCGATTTAAATTGGTATGGAAGTAGTTTGAGCGTAGAGCATTTAGTAACTGGAGATGCCTTGGCTGTCATTTTCTGTACAAAACAGTCTGCCGATTTTTGCAAGGGAGGGGACGTCCAATGTATTGCTATTTCTACATGATTTGTACGTAACGTACAAATAGCCATGTCAGTCCATACAAAAGTTTGTACAATTTGTGCAAGGAAAGGCAGAGGGGTAAGCTCTTAAAGGCGACTTCGGTTATTAAATGCTCTAAGAGTTTGAGTCACGGGGAAGGACATAGGAATAGTTTTTAACCTGGAACTCATCCCTCAAGGAGTTGAAAACAATGGAAGTAGTACATATATGAAAATATTACTTTTTCACAAACGATGTCGCAGGCAGACGCTAATTAGTAATTAATATGTTAATAGGGCGATATCTATTTTCATTCTCTTAAGTGGGTAGGTATATATAGTTTGAGGTGGTAGGTATATATATTTATAAAAACACCTATTTATAATGCTTTAAATATGTACCTTTTGTTGCATTTCTGGGGGTTGACGTTAACATAACATCACTGGAAATTAAAGAGCTATTTTTTATTGCTATCCTATTAAAATTAGGTAATGTACAATTTTATTGCTATCCTGTTTTAAGTATTGCTATGTTATAAGAAAAACTAAACACTGCGAATTAAGACTTTCAAAACTTTTAAAGTTATTGATTTTAGATAGATAATACAGGCCGCTAGATATTCCTAGTATATGTAGGTACTGAAAAGTGATTTACTTTTGGACGCGTGGATTTGTACCTATGTTCGTTGTTAGATATTCTACATGAACAAAAGATAAAGTCGGACCAAAAAAAGTCTGCAGTGGATTTGGTAACCTACGCAGTGCAAGTGTCATTTATACGTCATAATTTCATAGAAGTTTGACGTTTAAAATAACACTTGCACTGCGTGGGCTATCAAATCCGCTGCAGACTATTCTTGGTCTGACTCTAGCAGTATTTTCATCAACTTGTTAATAATTTTACAACAGTCAAAGAATTTAGTTTCCTACCCATTTAATTTTAGTACTTTGTTACAGCGACAAAAGTATGAGGTCTCTAGCGACTTTCATATTGATAGTCACTGTGACAAGGTATGAAATGGGTCGGAAATTAAATGCCTAAAAGTATGAAATATTTATACCTAGGTACCTACTTGTATATTAAAGCTCAAGTAAATTTATTTAATAAAACTAACGGTAAGTATATACAATCATAAAAATAAAACTTATAAATGTATCTGAATAAAATCATTAAATTACTATGCTAAATATAATATTTTATTCAAAAAGACCTCCACGAGCTACACCGGATGCAAAGGTGTCCATCACACTTCCCGCGTTACCACGTTGGATGGGGATACTTGATAATTTGCACCAGGTACGAACCCGCGCGAGCATCGGAGGTCTTACCCTAATTCTATATCCCACCTCCATTATAAACGTTTATAATTAGAGGTAGGCAATATTTTTGATTTCTTATTTGTATGACTAGTTTCTTAGATTTTTATAAGTCAATATGACCTTTAGAATAATCTGAAAAGATCGAGCACAATCCATTATTCACTCATATGACGTCGTCGTTTAATACATGTAGTAAGTGTAAATACGAGTATGTATGTTTGTGTGTGTGGTGTACTCACGCCTCGGTGTTGTCGTCTCTGGACTCGGAGCGCTCGGCGTTGGCCTGGCCGCGGCGATGCCGGGCGCGCTGGTCGTCGCCCAGGCCGTACAGCCCTGCGACCGCTGCCATCGTGCCGTCACACCATTACCGCTCGCACCCGGCCCCACTCATATAGTCAGCGCGGCGGTCGCGCATCGGGCCCGCGGCACAAACTCTTCCGGGGACACCGTGCACATTTTTACCATGTCCCTTAACTAAGTACTGCCCTATACGATCAGAGCTAAAATCCCATCACAACCCGCGTACTAACAGTCTTTCGTGCTCCTGTGACAGCTCCGCTGAGCACAGGTGGACCTCGCCTCACCAGGATTCGACTTGGTCGAGTATACGCTAATTAAATATGCTAATTCGAAATATTTGGACGCATTGTTTGGTATAGTACGTAGGTTTAATTTAAATCACAATTTTAATTATTGCATCTTATCATAAGTTTAATTCAAATAACTATTAAGCGAAACTATTATTATCTAAAGATTTATTGTTGTCATTTCTTCGATTCTCATTAAAATTTCATAACGCGTATGTATTTATAGTTCCAGTGTCACTGAACGGGCCGAGCTGCGGCATCTGTGAAAGTAATGAGGTTTCTCATTTTATATTTCTGTCTTTTCCCGACGGCATTTATAGATAAGTATTCCGTAACGGTGGTTCCCGCTGCAACATCTTATCGAACCACTTGGAAGCTAAAGTGCCTGCGGAAGCAAGATGCATCTTTCCCAGATTTCAAGATTTTAGGTAGCAGTCATTATGTATAGAGTGATATCTTTCGTAAGTAAATACAACACCCAAATCGTGAATCGTGAGCTACCTATTCGAAGTTTTAAGTTCGATGAGATTGGATCAGTTTTGATGAATAGCTTCATTAAAAACAGTATTCACGGCCCAAATTGCCAATGTCCCCATCAAATAATTATTCAATAAACTTTACCAGGGCCTACATTCGCATAAAAGCCGTTATACCCCTTTTTATATTTTAACCTTTTTTTTTCAAGACACACAGTTGCATGGTTATTTTAGGTTGCGGGTAAGTATGTTAGCGTCGAGTGGGCCTCGTCGGCGACCCGGATCAAGATAGTCGCCAAATTAGATCAAGAGGCGCAACTTGGTTGGTCTTTATTTGGCTCAGCCTCATCTCAATGTTCTTGTTTTGCGCAAAACTTTCAGGAACATAGAAAAAAATGTGCATTCTTCCAGATGGGGCTCTTTATATTAAATGCATGTAGAGGGAATAGTTTAAAGCAGAAAGCGAATAGTTTTAAAGAAAAATTAAGTACCTACATGTACAGGTTGGCCCAATAAAACATTGACAAATATTTTTTAGGTTGTTTTTCTTACCTACTTCAACATCTTTTACATATTGGAATAAAAATGACGACTAGGTACAATAATTTTACTAAAAAACGAATTATCTTCGAAATGTCTTCCTTTATACTTCGTTTTTTGTAGCATTAGAAAAAAGACTACATACTTAACCATTGACGTGTATTTTTATTGAATAACACTTATGAAAAATAAGTCACACTAAATATGTAACAATTATATTGGTAGCATATAACTCAATATTATGTAAGTACCTAGTCTTTTTCTAATGCTAAAAAAATGTGGTTTTACTTTAATACAAAAACGCACTAGGTTGTGAAAATGATCATCAATAATTATTCAACAGTAAAAATAAAAATCTGTTTCTACGTTTTTTTTGGGCCGTTTATTACAGATTGGACTATGGTCCAATCTGTAATAAACGTCCATTAAACACGTGACACGTGAAAGGCTTTAAGAAAAGCTATAAATAAGCACAAGAAAAAGCAAGCGAAGGAGCAACTTTTGACGGATGTTTTAATGAGCGACCGTGTGCCCGGAGTCGCGCTCGAGCACCTCGTCAATTATGTATCATATCATATATAGTATGACGTACAGTACAATGACGTGTATTTTATGTTTGGTTAGGGTTCCGTACCCAAAGGGTAAAAACGGGACCCTATGACTCCGCTGTCCGTCCGTCTGTCCGTCTGTGTGTCTGTCACCAGGCTGTAAGTGTAGGTAACTCATGAACCGTGATAACTAGACAGTTGAAATTTCCTAAGATGATATATTTCTGTTGCCGCTATAACAAAAAATACTAAAAACAAAATAAAATAAATATTCCAGTGGGGCTCCCATACAACAAACGTGATTTTTTTACCGATTTTTGCGTAATGGCACGGAACCCTTCGTGCGTGAGTCCGACTCGCACTTGGCCGGTTTTTTTTTATCTATTCCATCGCAAGTTTTTCGCGGCTCTCGCTCGTGAGTTGTGCTGCCAACACGCGACAAGCCCTCAAGTCGCGCCGAATTGTTTCTTCTCGCGCCTGTCGCGGTAAGTTATGCTAGAGGTGCTGGAACTCACGTTAGCATCCCTAATTTAATGCGTAACAATTATTTTAAATAGTTAACCTTAGCAATTAACATGTAGGTAGGGACATATGCATATAAAATAAATTGATAAAGTATTTTTTTAATAGGCGCACTGAATTTGATATTTTGTAAAAGATAATAAGCGAGTAATATTCATTGCAAAATGGATTGTTACCGACGTTCTCACGCGCACTTATCTACCTACTTGAAACCAAATTTTTTAGAGCATTGTGAAACCCATATACATATATTTCATATTGAATAGGTATTAATCCTACCCCTAAAACAGAATAGAAACTGAATAAATAGTTTTCATTCTGTTGTAGTCGAATCCTGATTAAAAAAAACCTTTTTCTCCTTTGATATTAAATGAACCTTACTCGTAGTGCTTCTCGCTTGTTAAATAAATAATATTGCGCACGAGAAGCTCTGTGACCAATGTCAAGTCGTTATCAAAACCCTCAGTAGAAATTGTTAAAGTTCGAATAACGCGGCTCTGGGGGGCTAGTGGCTAGCGCACGTGCTACGAGTATAAGAGTGTTGTTCGAAACTAAGTGCCATGGTGCCAACTGCCGCATTTAATATGCGCCATGAAAGCGGAAAGCAAATTAATATTGGTGTTGTACACAAGCTGCGCCGACCGCGGCCTCCGCCAATGATTTATGGTTAGCACCATACCTATCGGCCTATTTGTATACCAGCTCATATTAACGCTGTAGAGTAAGAATTAAACAAACCAAACTTCTTATTATCGTTAAGTTCTTTACATGTTGTGTCTATAGGCTGAATTAAATGCTCAAGTGGCCCGAACTTGGCCTCAAACTTAATGACCCGAGGGCCGCAGCCAGGCCATCACTTCCTTTTAATGGACCGGCGGATTATATGATTTATGTTTTCATTTTTGGGCCCCTGGTTCAAAAGTTTGACCCACCATAGTGTTGAAGCGAAACAAAAAATTCATTCCATACGTGTAGGGGATTCCATATTACGTGTAGAGGACCTCCCGGACCAACCCAGATAACGAAATACTTATCGTTTTTCGGTTTCCGCTGAAGGCTCTCAGTCCGTTTAACATTTTTAACTGGTACCGGCACTTGGCCAATAATAAGTAAGGTGCAGCGGGCCAATTACGACTATGGGGTAATTTCAAATAATCGAAATATCTTCCATGTTTTACATTATAAACTAGAGTGCCATATACGTCCAGATAGCGAATAAGATGTGTTGTGTGTGACTCTAGTTAATAATGTAAAACATGGAAGATATTTCAATAAGTTGAAATTATCCCGTAATCCAAATTGTCCCGCTGCTGATATTTTAGGTACGGCTTTGTTGGCGTCACTAATTTATATAGCCATGCCAAAGTGCAAAGTATAAGTATAGTCTAAAAATGTCATTGATTTTGGGTTAAAAAATAAACTTTTTCAATGTAGTGTGTAGGTATGTATTCTTATTGTATGTTTGAAGAAAACCATTTAGATATCATAAAACTAGGGCCCTCGCCTTGAGTGTAAGACTTTTCAGATTATTTTCCTCGCAATCGAAGTGAAAAGTAGAGTGCATACTAGAGCATAACTTCATACCCATTTTTGCCGTCGACCAATATTAACATTACCCCTCGTCTACCGGCGCGGGCTGATATCCTGATAAATTGCCCCGGATAATATAAATTGTTTTATAACTAATAACTAGCAAAAAGAAGCCAATAACGCGAATGAAAAATACTATTATAACAAATAACATTTCCACTGTGAAATTAATTGAACAGTAACAAAGACTCATTTTTTAGGGTTTCGTAGTCACCTAGAAACTCTTATAGTTTCGCCATGTCCGTTAGTTATTGTGAACACATAAATCATGCATGGCGACAGAACGGTACAATAAAAACTAAAAAAAATAAAATTGGGTACCTCCCATACAAAACGATTTAAAAAAAAAATTGTTTTGCTTTGATCCAATAGTGTGGGATTTCGTTGGATAGGGTTTTAAAAACGAATCGGGTCTCTAAAAACCATTTTTTGTTAAAGTGAATATTTTCGGAAATATAATAGCTCCGAAAGAAAAAAAATATGTGTCCCTCCCCCTCTATAACTTTTAAACCATGGGTTCAAAATATGAAAAATATCGTGAAACAAAAGCTTAATAAATACTTTAAATGAAAACTATAGCGAACATGATCGGTCTAGCCGTTATTGAGTTACTTATTGCAAAAAAACTTCTCTTCTTAGTAAAAAGACGTAGGGTCAAAGCGCTGCGAAGTTACTCCCTTGTGCTTATTAATCTACATGATACTAATAGCCCCCGTTTGGCCTATTGTGACAGAATGGGACGAAATCCCACACTGAGCATGGGCCGACTTGGCCGATTTTGTTTTAGTTTGAGAAAATTAGTGATTTAATAACGTTATCCTAGATACGAATTTACACTCATTTTACGTTGTTACACTTGTAGCACCTAAACAGGTGTATCAAAGGCGCCTAAATACCTATTTACTTTAAACAGTGTCTCACGTGACATTATTGTAACCCGCCGGCTCTTAAAATTAGATAGTATCTTTTCGCTTCGTCGAGCAGCGTTCTCCGCTAGCTATCAATCAGTGTAAGCCAGATTCATTGAATACTGCCAGGCAGGGGAAACCCTCGCCAGATGGGACCAAAAATGTTGCCATCTTTTCTCTTAACTATTTCGTTTCGTTGCATTCTGATTATGTACGAGTATAACATTGTCGAATAGAGCCGACCAATAGTAGATTATCTCGTTGTAATAAGGTTTTCGAATGATTAGTTACTTAGGTAACTGTGGCCACGATGGTACGGTAGACTATTTATAAAAACACTGTTAAATTTAATCGGTGATCAGGAACCAATTTTTCTAATTCAGTCATCGATGGCGACCACATTTAACTATGAGACCAACCCCGAAATCACGATAAAAAAATGTACTCTTTCATAGAAAATATCAACATCAGACCAGTCGAAATGTATGAAACAGCCAATTTTTTTGTGATTTCGGGGTTAATCCTATACCTACTTAGTTCAATGTGGTCGCTATCGATCACTGAATTAGAATAATTGGTTCTTGATCACCGATTCTTGGTATATTTATGTAAACAAAAAGCGCATAAATAATATAATATCAATGTCTTATAGTAATAAGGTCCCGTTTTCACCCTTTGGGTAACGATCACGATAAAATTTGACCCAGTAAATGAGATGACTTGGCACTTTTTCGCAAATTAAAACGCCTGGCAATGTTATATTCGGATTAAATACATAATTAGCTATTATATCACACCAAACTCAGAGCTCTATAAATTGTACACCTTCAATTTATTTGACACCTCTCACACCCACCGCTGAACAGCTGCCAGGCACCCGAATTAATTAATAATGATAGTATCATGGTCTAATAAAACATGGTCTTCTATTCCCAGAGTGACACGGGCCTACGTCACAATAACATTGCCACTTTATTTCAACATAACATGTTACATGGGTACATTATAGCTATGGTTAATAAGTTAAAATATTTCTTTATAATTTTATAATTTTCATTTATATGTATTTTATCTTAGATTTTACAATAACACGTCATTTTTAATTATTCGTTAGCATTATCTTCCGATTCACGAAAGAAATTTCAGACGTTCGGGTAATTCTGTTTACATTACTGGCAACACAGGATAGCGCTGTCACATTTGACAATTCGGATCTAGATAACTTCATGCCCTGACCGTCATCCTTGTCGAACGCGAATTAATTGTTATTTCCTTCTCGCTCAGTGTCAGCAGTCGCAGTGTTTTCCAAACTTTTCACGTCGTAAGCTTGGTAATTAATCTGTAACTGTGAATTATTTTTTCAAACGTTTGTCTTGTATAGATAAATAAAGTTTAATTCAATACATTAGATTTGTTTTATTTTACTATGTTTCTACATGAATAACTTAAAATTAATGCCGTTAAAATAATTTTCACCGTTGGTTAAAATTCTCCCACATTTTAAAGTTTGAGAACCTGTAAACAGCATGATGACGTCGGCCCGTGTCAGTTAGGTCATACGCGAATCTCGGAATAGAGTACCAGGCGGAGTATATTATTATACCATGGATAGTATGGCACACTAACTAGAGGGATTTCGTTGCTCTATAAATTGCAAACCTATTGCCGTAGCTAGCTCTCCGTCTATAACGCGACGCAAGACGCAATTAAGGACCTGTTATAGTATCACTTGAGAATAAAGTAAATTAAGTAATCAAAAATGTTAAACTCCATAGAACGCCACGTGACTTATAATTGTTGTAGATGGTACTAGTTAATATGTTTGCATTTTCTCACGTTTACGTATAAAAATAACAGTAGATAAGATGACAATTTTCATGCACACAAACACAGTAAATAGCGCCATCTACAACAATTACGAGTATAAAGGGGTCGGAACTCAGGTCCAGAGTTTTAGGGAGGTTAAAACTCTTGATTGATTTACTCCTCCTATGAATGCCAAAAGTGAACCGATTGTTTGCAGACAATTATCAAGAACGAGCACACGAACGAAGTTTGAACAAGGATGTTTAAAGTTGTCGCCACGCGCGCTGGCTGTCACGAACAACATAATTCATAATGCTTAAAGCTAAGTTTAGACAAAGCCAGTAACGATGGTGCTAGTCCTCACACGTGCCAGCACTGGCGGGAATAAACAAGCGCTAGATTAACCGATTTTTATCAAAAATCTAGGCAACCATACACTGGACCAACTTTTTAATAAGGCAACCTATTAATGTTAGGTTTTATATAAAATAAGCTTTTATTTGATATAATATACGATTAAATAACAAAAAAAAGTAACAATTTTTGTTTCTGTCCGTACGCAACAATAACAGATGAGGGTAGATATTCCTTATACCGCATCTTAGGCCATAACGAGCCAGCGCTGGCTGCCGCTGAAACTGGCTCCGTCTAAACCTAGCTTAAGTTTGTGCAGGGGTCGGGTCGGGTGTATTGCTGGAAACTACGAGCTAGAACTGCAACACGTTTAAACAATTTAATTATGTATTATCAATTTCACCTATTCTTAATGGAAATTTTGAAGCGGATTTAAAACAAATATATACCTGTCAGTAGGAGCACACTGACAGGACACAGATGATTTTTTTTTTATTTTAGCAATAAAAGTTCGTGAAAGTTATCTCAAGAAGTGTACTACTTAAAAATTTATAGGTACCTACCGTAAAATGGGGTGAGTAGGTGCAAAACTGACATTCAAACCACGATAATATTTTATTTTTACATATGCAAACTGAATGGATTATAATAAGTGTTCCGAACGTTTGTATTTTAGTTTTTATTTTATTTTGGGTAGTTCCATTTCATAACTTTGACGATAAACAGGAAATCCCATCTTACCCCGTAGTCCCTCGTATTTGGGGTGAGTTGGGTTTTAATACAAAGGTGATTTTGGAAGATTGTTAGATCGTTTTTTTTTAATGAGTATTTATTACTGTAGCTCCATTTTAAATTGGAATACATTATTTTTGTAGCAGTAGCCTTAAAATCCCATCTCACCCCCCTTTCATCCCTTCTCTCCCCATTCATAACCCAACTCTCCCCGCGAACCCTACTCACCCCATTTTACGGTACCTATTTAGTCATGATCAGACATAGAAGTTTTTGTGGCAAAAACGACTGTATGAGAAAACGAAACATCGATAAATCTGTTATCGATAAGTCGTAGATTAATATTTAAAATATGTATGTAACTTCCACTTGCTGTAGGTAAGTTACCAAGAAATTTCAATAATGCGAATCAATCACAAAGCGGTAGGTGCATAATTTCTTTATTACATATATTTTAGTACTTAAAAATTAAAACGTAAACTTTAGTTAGTATACAATGCCAAAAGAATAGAAAACTAGCAATATAACTATCTAAAGAGAAGAAGATATCGAACGTGTTGTGTATTTCGCGGTAGCTATCTTCTTATAAAATGTAATAAATATCTAACGTTAACGTTAAGGTAACATCGATAACAGAAATGTCGATATTTCATTTTGTCAATCACTTTATTTTGCCACAAAAACTTCTATGTCTGGTCATGATATTGTAACATCTCGTATTCGAAATAAAATAGTGTTTAATTTATAGAAATTTTGGTATCCTATTACACCTGCATACAAAGGGTGAAATCAGATTTTTAAATTGAAGTCTATGTTAATTTATCTCTTACGTAATCATTTATATAATTTAGATTGTTCCAGATGAAATGCTAGTCAATTACTTGCAGATTTCAATATTAAGTTAACCTTTTTTATTATTTAGGTACGAAAATTATCCAAAATAATTTATCATGATCTAATTTCCTTATTTATCTGATATCAACCCCTCTTCCATTACATGAATTTAGTACCTAACGAAGCTACACTGTTAGGGATTCGCTAATTTAAACTACTCGTACCTGACTCGTACTATAATAACGCCTTATACGTATTCATTTCTTATGGATTACAAAAAAGAGGAGGTTCTGAAATTCATCGTAGGGATTAATTATTTTTAAGTACCTATTGTGTAGGTACCTAATTAGTCCAAAGCCCGGTCGACGGGAACAAAAATGCACTTTTCACTAGTGCTTGATTAAATATCGACTATTCTATCAACATCCATACGACCAATTTTTGAATCAGATATTTATTGATCAAACATATTATTACATGTCAGGTTGTTACACAATATTACACTTAGCGTTGCTTGTTAGTCTCCATAGGCTACGGTGGCCAAAATCAAGAAAACAACTGTCTAAAAATTGAAGGTAGCGCGGAGCAAGTACCAGGGCCTCATGAGTTACGAGAAGGTGTCGTTGACCAGCCCGGGGCGCGTACCAGTATGAAGGTATCGCGGCTGCCTGCGTGTCTTAGCTGTATACTTTTAGTTTGATTTGTTTGTATGATTCTACTAGTTTAAAGTATTCCTTGTTGATTCGTAGAAAAAGTATTGTATACAATAGTGATATAAACAAGCTTTTCAATCTCGTACCTTCCTTAGGCAACTCAGCAAGCTTCGTTGCCTAAGCACGGTACTCGACTCAAAAGCTCCCTATTATATCACGATTGTATAAAATACTATTTTGCTCCCGTCGTCCGGGCTTTGCTAATTACCTACTTATGTTCCCCGACTCTACCAAGACGGCCGGATTGATTTAAATAATTCGTTTTTTTGTGTTTTAACGGCATTTATAAGTTTTATATCACACATTTAGTGATGCTGATGAAGATCATGAAAAATTTGGGAAGCTGGTGTTTTTTGTTAAAGATTATTTATTTTATTTAATATAGGTACCTACCGCTTTAACAACGGAAGCGGTTTAGTGCCATCTAGGCCACGAACGCTATATTATTATTTTTTATTTTATTTGATACACTAGCAGCTCTTAGAGCTCATGTGTGTATATCGAAGCACTTGTATTTTATTTTGCACTTTTTAAAGTTCTAAAATGTGTATCCATTCTATTTTTGAAAGTGTTGACCGACGGTGCACTAATAACAGTTTCTGGTAGAGAGTTCCACAGACGATTCGGCAAGAAGTTACTGGGGTTACTAGCACACGGAGGTTTGACAAGTTTTTTTAGAGTGTTCTCTCAACCCTACATTCTGACTTGAAGTGTTGTAGTGACCGGACAAGATTTTGTAAGTCTCAATAAGATCGCCTCGCTTCCTTCTATCCTCCAATGTTGTAAGACCTAATTCTTGAAGCCGTTCTTCATGCATATATTATGGTTTGTCTTTCAATGAAGCAACCATTTTAGTTGCTCTTCGCTGAACTTTTTCCAGTAATGTGATGTCTTTTTTAAAGTAGGGGGATCATATCTGAGAAGCATACTCAAGTAAAGGACGAAGATATGACTTGTATATTCTAATAAATAGTTCCTTAGTAATAACATGGAATGCTTTCCGGATCATATACATTATACAGCATAGAATTTGCTCTCTTGGTGATTTTGGTGATATGTGTGTCCCATTTCAAGTTATGTGAAACAGTGATGCCCAGGCCGCGTAGCCAAGATGCCAATCGCTTACGCTCCATAGCGATCGAAACGCAACTGTCACTGTCGCACTAATATGGAAGAGTGATAGAGAGACATAAAGCTTTTCGTTGTCGAAGCGATAGCGATTGTAACCTTGGCTAGGCCGGCAGGTATGTATTGCTTATTAATTATCAGTAGCGTCATCCTACCTGTAGACACCTGTTGATAAAACTCGACCTAGGGCCCGATTCGGATTTTGAAATAGACATCTATTAGATATCTTTTAGACATCACCAAGATACGATAACGATATGTTTAAGATCTAACCTGTCAAATTTGACATTTGCGCGATTCTGGAGATACTCTTTGAACGATTTCCACAGGATATGACTTAGAGATCCAATTCACATCTAATAGATATCTTTCTCTATCTAACGTAAAAGTGACATTGGTTGTCCGAATTGCGCTGCAAAAGAGAACTAGTTGATATCTAAACTATAACGTATCTAAAATGGATCTAGTACGTGTCGTCTCTTGTGAATATCTTGAAGTTCGAATACGGCAGATAGTCACATATTTGACCTACCTACTCGAAACTTTAAATACACACATAGGTAAAGTAGGTGCGAAGTTTACTAACAGGACACTATTTGAAGGTTGGTATGGGTTCTTATGTTTATCAAGCTTATGGGAATGAATGGGGATTCTACTGACAGACCTCAATCGTTAATTATTATACCTACGTAGTTAAAGAGCGCGAGTGATCTTTACATTCTTTAGCAAATGTCAAAGAGGGTTGTGATAAGTCAGAGCTCAGTCTCGTGGAAGAACACTTAACTTTAGAACAACAAATGTCACATAATGACATTTACACACCGCTGAACCTCAGCTCAACTTTAAATAAAATAATATAAGGTCTGGCCCATATGTTCATACCCAAAAAAAATCTTAAAATAAATAAAATAAGTGATCCTCCCGCGGTAATAATACCGCTTTAAGTAAAATATAATATTTAGTACAATATATACTGGCAGCATTAGGATATACAATCATTAGAAATGGCTCAAACCCTGC